>NC_092278.1:4781668-4819734 GCF_036320965.1 Panulirus ornatus | reverse complement strand
AATATAGTCAGCTGATAATCTAATCAAAATTACAATTTCTCATCTGTCAAGGTATATCCTCAAGGGCTATATCAACAGCATTAAAAAAGTTTCTACGATAATACAGTCATTATGACATTATACAAATCATAATAAAAAAGTCACCATGACAATATAGTTATCTTGGCAATATAACCACTGTGACATTATAGTCATAATGATAATATAGTCACTATGACAATATTGACATCATGAAAATATAATTATCATGATAATATTTTGCTTATGACAAAGTATGCAAGAGTTAAATAATGACAATATATCACCTATAAAAAGATCACCCTTCCAATATAGCTAAGGTGACGATATATAGATTATAGTAATGTAACTAAAATGAAAAGATAGCCAAAATGACGGTATTGTCATAATGACAATACTGCCACTATGAAAATATGTTCCCCATGACACTATAGCTACACTGACAATAAAACCATATTCACAAAAGAGCAACATTGAAAATACAGCAAACGAGAATATAGCCACCATCATAGTTCAGCCACTGTGATAATAATGTCACGATACAAATTGTCACCATGTCATTAGTCACCTTGACAATAAACTTACAATGACTATATAGATATCATGGAAATATAGCCTCCATGTCAACATGTCTGCCATGATAATCTGGCCATTATGATAATATAGTCATGACGGCAATTTATTCACTATAACAATATAGCCACAGTGATCTTATAACTGATGTGATAATCCAGTCAAAGAAGCAAAAAAGAAATATACAAATCATATTCACTATGGCAGTATAACTACATGACAATATAGATACTGTGACAAATAGTCGCTTTTGAATCATAAACATATAGCCGGCAGGACAACATAGTCTCTATGACAAAATAGCAACCAAGACAGGTTGTATCATTATAATATAGACACCTTGACAGTATAGACCATTAAACAATGTAACAATCATGAAACTGTACCTGCCAAAACATTATAGATGTCATGAAATTTTAGTCAACACGACAAAATTATCATAATGAAATATCATCGGTATTACAATATATTTACCATAATCATAGACCAATCATGATCATATAATCAGCAGGTTGACATAAACAATATCATAGTATAAAAACGATGACAGTGCAAGTGACATGATGATATGATATCCATACACTTACACTTACAATCCCAAAGAAGCCGCCACGAATATATTGTTATCATGATCATATAATCATAACAATATTGTAGGTAGTGAAAAATATATCCCCAACGACAAAATTAATCATGGCAATATTGCCATCGACTTGTTATAGCGACCAAGATAATGTCGCGAGCATTGTATTGAGAATTGCCAATGTCGTCACCATGACAATATAGCTATCATGAAAATATAGTAACGTTGATAATGTAGCTGTCATGGCAAAATATTCAAGATAGAAAATATACAAAAGATACCCACAACAAGAGTTTAGCTGCTAAGACGATATATCACCATGCCAATATCTCTAAAATTTTAGTATAGCCATCATGGCAATATATCAACTGAAAAAATCCTCATCACAACGATATAGCTAACTTGACAATATACTACTCTGACAATATAGGTAACATTAAAAAACAGCCACATACTTGAAATATAAAAGAAAAAAAAATGACAAATAGCCATCATGGCAATATGGTAACTAAACAATATAGCCATTATGGCAATATGGTAACCAAACAATATAACCATCTTGGAAATATGATTACCAAAGCAATGTATCCTTAATGGCAACATAGTCACCATGTCCTTATAGTCACGATGACAATACAACTAATATGACAATACTGAAAACATCAAAATACAGTCTCTAAGACAATATTGCCACTAATTCAACAAGTTAAATGACAATATAGATATTATGGCAACACAATCACGATGACAATATACTCAGAAATGTTATATAATCGTCATAATTAAATGATCCTACCATGAAAATATAGTCACCCTGCCACTATGGCTTCCATTACAATATAGCCACAATAACAAAACATTCACCACGGCAGTACTGAAACCATAACAATATAGCATATCATGACAATGTGGTCACTTGATGATTTAATGAAAAATAAAAATATCGCTTCTATTATGGTATAACCTCAGGGACAAAATTTTAAATACCATTAAAAAGCTGCCATGAACATACAGTCACTCTGACATAAATATCATGATAAAATAGTGACCATGGCAATATAGCCACTATGAGATTATAGTCATTATGACAATATAGTCGCTATTTAAATACTGTCACCGTAATAATTAAGTTATCAAAATGATATAACGCTTTTGACAAAATACGCATTATTAGAAAATGACAGTATAGCACCTATAAAAAAGTTCAAGTTGCCACTATAGTCAAGGTGACGATATATACATCATAGCAACGTAAAGAAAAAGAGATGATAACCAGAACGACGGTATGTTCATAATGACAATACTGCAACTATGAAAATATATTCCCCACGATTCTCCACCTTCACTGACAATAAAGCCATCTTCACAAAAAGAGTACTATTGAAAAAAAGCAAACGACTATACAGCTATCAAGAAATTACAGCCACCATGACAATAATATATCGATATAAATCAATCGCCAGGACATTAGCGTCACCTTAATAATGAATATACAATGAGTACATGAACATCATGAAAATATATCGTCCATATAAATATATTTGTCGTGAAAATATAGCCTCCATATGAATATCTTTAAAGTGACAGTTCCGACATTCTGATAATATAGTCAAGACGCAAATATATTCACCATAAAAATAAAGCCACCATGATCACATAAATGATATGACAATATAGTCAACGCAACAATAAATGCATTTATAAATTATATTTACGCTGATAATACAGCCACATGAAAATATAGATACTGTGACAAAATAGTCAGTTTTGGATCATAGCAAACATATAACGTCCAAGAGAATATAGTCTCTATGACAAAATAGCGAAGAAGACACGATTTATCATCACAATACAGTCACCCTTGACAGTATAGCCGATAAAACAGTGGAACAAACATGAAAATGTACCTACCATACCAATATCACTTACGTGAAAATATAGTTACTATGATAAATTAATTACAATGATATACAAACGATATCACATTATGGTTTCGATAATCATACACCAATCATGATCAATAAGATAAAACCTTCAAAACAAAGCAAGGGTAGCGACAACGCAGGGAGGAATAGCTACAACCTAGATCTGAAAGACGACAGCAGCTCCGTACACGTCGGTAGCTGGTGCGCGACTGTCATCAGGTGACTACATTGTCGTGATATGCTATATTGTCATGGTTTCAGTACTGTCGTAGTGAATGTATTATTATGTTAGCTATATTGCAGTGGCAGGGTGGCTAAATTTTCATGGGAGGATAATTTTGTTATCGCGGTTATATTGCATTTGTGATAATACTGTCATGGTGACTGTGTTCCAGTAATATCTATATTATCATTTAATTTGTTGAAGCGATTGCAATATTGTCGTAGAGACTCTAATATCATGTTAACTGTATTGTCATGATGGTTGCATGACATCTTGACTATATAGTCATGTTGGTTATATTCTATTTATGATTACATGGTTTATTTTTTTTTTTTATTATACTTTGTCGCTGTCTCCCACGTTTGCGAGGTAGCGCAAGGAAACAGACGAAAGAAATGGCCCAACCCACCCCCATACACATGTATGTACATACGTCCACACACGCAAATATACATACCTACACAGCTTTCCATGGTTTACCCCAGACGCTTCCCATGCCTTGATTCAATCCACTGACAGCACGTCAACCCCGGTATACCACATCGCTCCAATTCACTCTATTCCTTGCCCTCCTTTCACGCTCCTGCATGTTCAGGCCCCGATCACACAAAATCTTTTTCACTCCATCTTTCCACCTCCAATTTGGTCTCCCTCTTCTCCTCGTTCCCTCCACCTCCGACACATATATCCTTTTGGTCAATCTTTCCTCACTCATTCTCTCCATGTGCCCAAACCACTTCAAAACACCCTCTTCTGCTCTCTCAACCACGCTCTTTTTATTTCCACACAACTCTCTTACCCTTACGTTACTCACTCGATCAAACCACCTCACACCACACATTGTCCTCAAACATCTCATTTCCAGCACATCCATCCTCCTGCGCACAACTCTATCCATAGCCCACGCCTCGCAACCATACAACATTGTTGGAACCACTATTCCTTCAAACATACCCATTTTTGCTTTCCGAGATAATGTTCTCGACTTCCACACATTCTTCAAGGCCCCCAGAATTTTCGTCCCCTCCCCCACCCTATGATCCACTTCCGCTTCCATGGTTCCATCCGCTGCCAGATTCACTCCCAGATATCTAAAACACTTCACTTCCTCCAGTTTTTCTCCATTCAAACTCACCTCCCAATTGACTTGACCCTCAACACTACTGTACCTAATAACCTTGCTCTTATTCACAATTACTCTTAACTTTCTTCTTCCACACACTTTCCCATACTCAGTCACCAGCTTCTGCAGTTTCTCACATGAATCAGCCACCAGCGCTGTATCATCAGCGAACAACAACTGACTCACTTCCCAAGCTATCTTATCCCCAACAGACTTCATACTTGCCCCTCTTTCCAAAACTCTTGCATTTACCTCCCTAACAACCCCATCCATAAACAAATTAAACAACCATGGAGACATCACACACCCCTGCCGCAAACCTACATTCACTGAGAACCAATCACTTTCCTCTCTTCCTACACGTACACATGCCTTACATCGTCGATAAAAACTTTTCACTGCTTCTAACAACTTTCCTCCCACACCATATATTCTTAATACCTTCCACAGAGCATCTCTATCAACTCTATCATATGCCTTCTCCAGATCCATAAATGCTACATACAAATCCATTTGCTTTTCTAAGTATTTCTCACATACATTTTTCAAAGCAAACACCTGATCCACACATCCTCTACCACTTCTGAAACCACACTGCTCTTCCCCGATCTGATGCTCTGTACATGCCTTCACCCTCTCAATCAATACCCTCCCATATAATTTACCAGGAATACTCAACAAACTTATACCTCTGTAATTTGAGCACTCACTCTTATCCCCTTTGCCTTTGTACAATGGCACTATGCACGCATTCCGCCAATCCTCAGGTACCTCTCCATGAGTCATACATACATTAAATAACCTTACCAACCAGTCAACAATACAGTCACCCCCTTTTTTAATAAATTCCACTGCAATACCATCCAAACCTGCTGCCTTGCCGGCTTTCGTCTTTCGCAAAGCTTTCACTACCTCTTCTCTGTTTACCAAATCATTTTCCCTAACCCTCTCACTTTGCACACCACCTCGACCAAAACACCCTATATCTGCCACTCTATCATCAAACACATTCAACAAACCTTCAAAATACTCACTCCATCTCCTTCTCACATCACCACTACTTGTTATCACCTCCCCATTTGCGCCCTTCACTGAAGTTCCCATTTGCTCCCTTGTCTTACGCACTTTATTTACCTCCTTCCAGAACATCTTTTTATTCTCCCTAAAATTTAATGATAATCTCTCACTCCAACTCTCATTTGCCCTTTTTTTCACCTCTTGCACCTTTCTCTTGACCTCCTGTCTCTTTATTTTATACATCTCCCACTCAATTGCATTTTTTCCCTGCAAAAATCGTCCAAATGCCTCTCTCTTCTCTTTCAGTAATACTCTTACTTCTTCATCCCACCACTCACTACCCTTTCTAATCAACCCACCTCCCACTCTTCTCATGCCACAAGCATCTTTTGCGCAATCCATCAATGATTCCCTAAATACATCCCATTCCTCCCCCACTCCCCTTACTTCCATTGTTCTCACCTTTTTCCATTCTGTACTCAGTCTCTCCTGGTACTTCCTCACACAGGTCTTCTTCCCAAGCTCACTTACTCTCAGCACCCTCTTCACCCCAACATTCACTCTTCTTTTCTGAAAACCCATACAAATCTTCACCTTAGCCTCCACAAGATAATGATCAGACATCCCTCCAGTTGCACCTCTCAGCACATCAACATCCAAAAGTCTCTCTTTCGCACGCCTGTCAATTAACACGTAATCCAATAACGCTCTCTGGCGTTATTGTATGGTTATGGTAACTATATTGCCATGGTGACTATATTGATAGGTGACTACAATGCCATGAGAGCTTTTTTTCATTTTTGTTATACTGTAAGGAGGTGACTGTCTTTTCATATTGAATATATTATCAGGGTAGCTATATTGTTAAGTTAGCTATATCATTGTGGTGCTTATTTTCTTTTTCTGGTGGTATATTGCCATGATGCCTAGACTAACATTTTGGCGATATTAGCATGGTGATATAGTGACTTAGGAAATAAACTGTTATTGTGGATATGTTCCATGGGATTTTATTATCATAGTAGCTACTTTGTCAATGTTACTATATTTTCATGGTAGCTACATTGTCATGGTGACGACATTGCCATTGTGGCTGCATTGTTATTTTCAATATAATGCCATCCTAACTACATTATCTTCGTCGCTATATTTACTTGCTGGCTATATTGCTGTGGTTAATTTTGTCGTTAGGGATATATATTGTCATTAACTACAATTTTGTTTTAATTATATGATCATGATAACAATACTTTTATGGCGGCTTATTTGGTAATGTGAGTGAAAGTGTATAGATATCATATTATCATGTCACCATATTGTCATGGTTTTTATACTGTGATGGTGTTTATGTCAGCCTCCTGATGATATTATCATGATTGATATATGATTATGTTAACTAAATTGTAATGGCGATTATATTTCATTGTGACAATTTTGTCATATTGCCTGCATTTTCATGGTAGCTGTATTGTTATAGCAGGTACATTTTCATTGTTGTTTCATTTTTTTATCGGCTATACTGTCAAGATGATTATATATTAACTGAAAATCTTGTCTTAGTCGCTATTTTGTCATGGACACTTTATTGTCCTAAAGCCTATATGTTTGCTATGATCCGAGAGAGAATATTCTTTCACAGCATCCATATTGTCAGGTGCTTATATTGCTATAATGAATATAGTTTTAAGTCTTCCTTATTATTGTGTTGATTGTATTGTCATATCACTTATATGATCATGGTTATATCGTTATAGTGAATGTATTGCCCACTTGACTATATCATCATATTGGCTAAATTGTCATGGTAAGTAGGTTGACATGGAAGCCTTATTTTCATGATGTTTCTATAGTCAGTGAATTATATCGTGACATTATTGTCATAGTGGCTGTACTTTCATGGTGGCTATATAGTCGTTTGCTGTATTTTCACTGTTACTCTTTTGTGAAGATTGCTTTATTGTCATTGTAGCTATAGTGTCATGGGGGATATATTTTCATAGCAGTAGTATTGTCATTATAAACATACCGTCATTTTGGCTATCTACTCATTTTGGTTATATTGCGAGTATTTACATATCGTCACCTTGGCTATATTGTCAAGGTGATCTCATTTATAGTTGCTATATTGTCATTTTTTTTAGTGATGCATATTTACTCATAAGCGACACATTATCGTGATAACTCTACTATTAAGGTGACAGTATATTTTCATTGTGACAATGTTGCCATTATGATTATAATCTCTTAGTGGCTATATTGCTAATATAACTATACTGTCATGGTGACTATTTCATGATGATGGTTATAATGACAGTCTGACTGCATTTTTATTGTTGCATATTTAATGGTGTTGATTTTGCCCTTGAAGATATATCATAAAAACGAGTTTCCTTTTTTTTTAAATTATTATATGAATATATTGCCATGATACGCGATATTGTTATAGTTTCAGTACTGTCATGTTGAATGTATATTATGTTGGTTACATTACAATTAAAATCATAGTGGCAGGGTAACTATATTTTCATGGTTGGATCATTTTGTTATGACGATTTTATTGTATTTGTGAGTATATTCTCATGGTTACTGTGTTGCCGTAATTTCTATATTGTCCTGGACACTACATATCCTGAAATCTATATGGTCATATCAGTTATATGATCATGGTAGATTTATTGTCATAGTGAATATCTTGTCGTCGTGACTATATTACCATAATGGCTAAATTGTCATAGGAAATATGTTGACATGAGGGCTATATTTTCATGATATTCATAAAGTCATTGAAAGATTACTATCAAGGTGACTCTAATAGCCTGGCGATTGATGTATATCGTGACATTATTGTCACGATAGCTGCATTGTCATGGTGGCTATATTGTCGTTTACTGTATTTTCAATATTACTCTTTTGTGAAGATTGCTTTATTGTCATTGTAGCTATAGTGTCACGGGGAATATATTTTCGTAGTAGCAGTATTGTCATTATGAATATATCGTCATTTTGGCTATCTGCTCATTTTGGTTACATTGCGAAGATTTACATATCGTCACCTTGGCTATATTGGCAAGGTGATCTCTTTATAGTTGCTATATTGCCATTTTTTTTAATCATGTATATTTTTTCATAACTGATACATTATCTTGATAACTATATTATTAAAGTGACAGTAAATTGTCGTGGTGACTATATTCTCATTATGACTACAATCTCTTAGTGTCTATATTGCTAAGATAACTGCATGTGACTACATTTTCATTGTAGCTTATTTAATGGTGTTGATATACCCTTGGAGATATATCATTATAAAAACGGATATTTCACTTTGTTTAAATTATGAGGTGAATACATGGTCATGATATGCTATATTGTTATAGTTTCAGTACTGTCATGGTGAATGTATATTGTGTTGGCTATATCACAATGGAAGCCATAATGTCAGGGTGGCTATATTTTCATGGTTTGATCATTTTGTTATTAGTATTTCAATGTATTTTTGAATATATGGTCATGGTGACTGTGTTGCCATAATTTCTATATTGTCATTTGATTTATTAAATTGCTGGCTATATTGTCATAGAGACTGTATTGTCATGTTGCCTATTTGGTCATAATGGTTGTCTTGTCATCGTGACTCTATGGTCATGATGGCTATACTGTCATTAAGATTACATTCTTATGGTAACTATATTGTCATCATGGCTTTTTGTAAGAGTAGCTATATTGTTAAGTTACCCATCTTATTGTGGTGGGTATTTTTTTTCCTTTTGGTATATTGCCATGATGTCTATAGTAGAATTTTGGCAAGATTAGCATGGTGATATAGTGTTCGCAGCCCAACTGTTGTTTTGGACATTTTTTCATGGGAATACATCATCATGGCAACTATATCGTTCAAGGTTACTATATTTCATGCAAGCTACATTGTAAAGATGACGATATTGGCATGGCGGGTGTATTGTTATGTTCAATATAACGCCATCCTGGCTACATTATCTTGGTCGCTATATCAACTTGATGGCTATATTGCTACGGTCAATTTCATCATTGGGGATGTATTTTGTCTTTACCTACAATTTGGTTGTGATTATATGATCATGATAATATATCTATGACGGCTTATTTGGCATCTTCAGTGTATCTGTCTGGATATCATATCATCATGTAACTTAGTCTGTCATGCTTTAAAACGGTGATGATGCTTATGTGAAAATGCTGATTACATTATCATCATTAATGTATGATTATTGTAACTATATAGGAATGGCAATATCTCTTTTGATCATTTTGGTATGTTGACTTCATTTTGATAATTATATTGGTATGGCAGGTACATTTTCATGGTTCTGACATTGTTTTATGGGCTATACTGTCAAGGCGGCTGTATAGTATTGATAAATTCTGTTTTGGACGCTATTGTCTCCTGGACACTATATACTTAAGAGGCTATATGTTTCCTATGATCCGAAAGCGACTAATTCGTCACGGTATCTATATTGTCAGGTGGCTATATTGACGTTGTGAACATATTGTAAATGTTTCTTTAATGTTGCGTTGACCATATTGTTATATCAGTTATATGGCCATGGTGGCTTTGTTGTTGTATTGAATATGTTGTAGTTGTGACTATACTATCATAATGGCTAAATTGTCATTGGAAACATGTTAATATGGATGCTATATTCTCATGATACTTTTATAGTAATTGTAAATTTTTTTTTCAAGTTTAATCTAATATCACAGTGACTGATTTATGTTGTAACATTATTGTTATATTGGTAGTACAATCATGGTGGCTATATTGTCGTTTGATGCGTTTTCAATGTTACTAATTAGTGAATATGACTTCAATGTCAGTGTAGCTATACTTTCATTGGGAACAAATTTTCATAGTGACGCAATTATCATTATGAAATAAAGTCATTTTGGCTATCTACTAATTTTGGTTACATTGCTAAGTTATACATATCGTCACCTTGGCTATATTGGGAAGGTGATGTTTTTTATTGGTGGTATATTGTCATTTCTTAATCGTTCATATTCTGTTATAAGCGATATATTATCATGATACCCATATCGTTAAGGTGAAAATATTGGCATGGCGACTATATTGTCTTTATGACTGTAATCTTATAATAACAATATAGGTACCCTGATATATAGGCAACATGAAAAGATAATCACCCCCTTGTAATATAACAAAAAATAACAAATAGCCATCATGGCAATATATTCATTTAATAATAGAGCCAACATGCAATATAGTTAACATATCAATATAATCTTAATGGAAATATAACTACCATGACCATGTAGACACGATGACAATACAACCACAAAGACAATAAAGGAACCATAACATTACATTATGACAATATAGCCACCAACTCAACAAATCAAATGACAGTATAGATATTATGGCAACAGTCACCATGACAATATACACACAAGTGGAATATAATCGACATAACAAAATGATTATATTATGAAAATATAGCCACTCTGCCACTAGGGCTTCCATTGGAATATAGCCAACATAATAATACATATACAATGACATTCCTGCAACCATAACAATATAGCATATCACGACAATGTAGTCCCCTGATGATTTAATCAAAATGAGAAGCTCGTTTTATAAAGATGCATCATTATGTGCAAACCCAATACCAATATGAAAGCTACCGTGAAAATGTCACCATGACATTATAACCATCATGATAAAATAGACACCATAACAATAAAGTTACTTTGGCAAGATATCCAACATGATATCATTGTCATAATAAGAATATAGTCAAAATGCCAATATATAGGTACCGGAATGTTATAGTTATCATGATAATGTATCACTTACGACAAAAAATGCATGAATAAAAAATGAAAATATAGCAACCGTGAAAAAAGATCACGTTGCTAATATAGCCAAGGTGATGATATATTTATGATAGAAATGTAACAAATATAAGGAGATGGCCAAAATGACAGAATGTTCATAATGACAATAATTCCACTATGAAAATATATTCTCCATGACACTATAGGTACCCTGAGAGTAAAGCTATCTTCACAAAAGCGTAAAATTAAAATAATGCAAACTACAATATAGCCACCATGACAACACAGCCATCTTGACAATAATATCACGATATAACTCAATCACCAGGACAATAGAGTCACCTTGACAGTAATCTTACAATGACTTTATAAATATCATGAAAATATAGCACCCATGTCAAGATATTTGGTATGACAATTTAGCCATTATGTAGCTACCATGATCATATAACTGATATGACAATATAATCAAAGCAAAAATATAGAAACATTCAATGGCAATAGAACCACCTGACAATATAGATACTGTTAATAGATAGCCGTTTTCGGATCATAGGAAAAATATAGACTCCAGGACAATATAGTCTCTGTGAAAAAACAGTGACTCAGACAGGATTTATCATCATGATATGGTCATAACATTATAGCTCTCATGGAACTGTTCTCAACATGACAAAATTATCACAATGAAATAAAACGACATTACAGTATAGTTACCATAATCATACACTAATCATGATTATATAATCAGCAGGTTGACATAAAAAAGATCATAGTGTAAAAACCATGACAATTTAAGTGACATGATGAGATGATATCCATTCACTTACACTTACAATACCACATACGTTTTCATGAAAATATTATCATGATCATATAATCACAACAGTATTGACACTAATTACAAAATATATCCCTAAAGACAAAATTAACCATAACAATATAGCCATCAAGTTGATATAGCGACCAAGATAATATAGCCTGGACGGCATTATATTGGAAGTAAGAATACAACCACCATGCCAATGTCTTCACCATGAAAATGTAGCTACCATGAAAATATAGTAACCTTGACTATGTAGCTATTATGATGAAATAAACAAGTGAAAAATATCCACAACAAGAGTTTAGATGCTAAAACACTATATCGCCATGCCAATATCGCCAAAATGTTATTATTACCATCATGATAATATACGCCAGAAAAGAAACATATATACCCACAACTCGACAATATAGCTATTCTGACAATATTGCCAACATGAAAAGACAGTCACCTCCTTGTTATATAACAAAAATGACAAATAGCCATCATGGCGATATAGTGATTTAACAATACAGCCACTATGGTAATATAATTACCATAACAATGTGATCTTAACGACAATGTAGCCAACGTGACTATATAGTCATGTTGACAATACAACCACCGTGACAATACAGACAACATGACAGTACCGTCTCTAAGAAAATATTGCCATCAATTTGACAAATTATATGACAATATAGATATTATGGCAACATAGTCACCATGACAATATACTCACAAATACAATATAGTCGCCATGATAAAATTATCGTACCATGAAAATATAGCCGCCTAATATTTTGGTTTCCATTGCAATGTAGAAACAGTAATAAAAGATTTACCATGACAGTACTGAAACCATAACAGTATAGCATATCATGGCAATGTAGTCAGCTGATAATTTAATCAAAATGGCAATTTCTCTTCAATAATGGTTTATACTCAAGGGCAATATCAACACCATTAAAAAAAGCTTCTACGAAAATACAGTCATTATGACATCATAAAAATCATGATAAAAAAGTCACCATGACAATATAGTTATCTTGGCAATATAGCCACCAAAACATTATAGTCATAATGATAATATAGTCGCTATGACAATATTGTCAACATGAAAATATAATTATCATGATAATATTTTGCTTATGACAAAGTATGCAAGAGTTAATTAATGACAATATATCACCTATAAATAGATCACCTTGCCAAAATAGCTAAGGTGACGATATATACATTATAGCAATGTAACTAAAATGAGAAG
The DNA here is from genome assembly GCF_036320965.1 of Panulirus ornatus. Classification (NCBI taxonomy): domain Eukaryota; kingdom Metazoa; phylum Arthropoda; class Malacostraca; order Decapoda; family Palinuridae; genus Panulirus; species Panulirus ornatus. The sequence continues at coordinate 4,806,362 of NC_092278.1, read as the reverse complement.
ATAGCCAAAATGACAGTATGGTCATAATGACAATACTACCACTATGAAAATACGTTCCCCATGACACTATAGTTACACTGACAAGAAAGCCTTATTTCACAAAAGACCAACATTGAAAATACAGCAAACGAGAATATAGCCACCATCATAGTTCAGCCACCATGATAATAATATCACGATACAAGTCATCACCATGTCATTAATCACTTTGATAATTATCTTGCAATGACTATAAAAATATCATGAAAAAATAGCCTCCATGTCAACATGTCTGCCATGAAAATCTGGCCATTATGACAATATAGTCATGACCGCAATTTATTCACTATAACAATATAGCCACAGTGATCATATAACTGATGTGACAATACAGTTAAAGAAGCAAAAAATAAATATACAAATCATATTCACTATGGCAGTATAACTACATGACAATATAGATACCGTGACAAATAGTCACTTTTGAATCATAGCAAACTTATAGCCGGCAGGACAACATAGTTTCTATGACAAAATAGCGACCAAGACAGGATATATCATTATAATATAGACACCTTGACAGTATAGACCATAAAACAATGTAACAATCATGAAACTGTACCTGCCAAAACATTATAGATGTCATGAAATTTTAGTCAACATGACAAAATTATCATAATGAAATATCATCGGCATTACAATATAGTTACCATAATCATAGACAAATCATGATCATATAATCAGCAGGTTGACATAAACAATATCACAGTATAAAAACCATGACAGTATAAGTGACATGATGATATGATATCCATACACTTACACTTACAATACCAAAGAAGCCGCCATGAATATATTGTTATCATGATCATTTAATCACAAAAATATTGTAGGTAGTGACAAATATATCCCCAACGACAAAATCAATCATAGCAATATAGCCATCAACTTGTTATAGCGAACAAGATAATGTAGCGAGCATTGTATTGAGAATTACAATACAGTCACCGTGCCAATGTCGTCACCATCACAATATAGCTATCATGAAAATATGGTAACGTTGATAATGTAGCTGCCATGGAAAATATTCAAGATAGAAAATACCCAAAAGATAGCCACAACAAGAGTTTAGCTGCTAAGACGATATATCACCATGCCAATATCTCTAAAATGTTAGTATAGCCATCATGGCAATATATCAACAGAAAAAATACTCATCACAACGATATAGCTAACTTGACAATATACTACTCTGAAAATATAGGTAACATTAAAAGACAGCCACCTCCTTGAAATATAAAAGAAAATAAAAATGACAAATAGCCATCATGGCAATATGGTAACTAAACAATATAGCCATCATGGCAATATGGTAACCAAACAATATAGCCATCATGACATTATGATTACCATAGCAATGTATTCTTTATGGCAATATAGTCACCATGTCCTTGTAGTCACGATGACAATACAACTACCATGACAGTACAGAAAACATCAAAATACAGTCTCTAAGACAATATTGCCACTAATTGAACAAGTTGAATGACAATATAGATATTATGGCAACACAATCACGATGACAATATGCTCAGAAATGTTATATATGCGTCATAATAAAATGATCTTACCATAAAAATATAGTCACCCTGCCACTTTGGCTTCCATTACAATATAGCCACAATAACAAAACATTCACCACGACAGTACTGAAACCATAACAATATAGCATATCATGAAAATGTAGTCACTTGATCATTTAATGAAAAATAAGAATTTCGCTTCTATTATGGTATAATCTCATGGAAAAAATTTTATAAACCTTTAAAAAGCTGCCATGAAAATAAAATCACTCTGACATAAATATCATGATGAAATAGTGACCATGGCAATATAGCTACTCTGAGATTATAGTCATTATGACAATATAGTCGCTATTAAAATACTGTCACCTTAATGATAAAGTTATCAAAATGATATATCGCTTGTGACAAAATATGTATGATTAGAAAATGACAGTATAGAACCTATAAAAAAGATCACCTTGCCACTATAGTCAAGGTGACGGATATATACATCATAGCAACGTAAAGAAAAAGAGATGATAACCAGAACGACGGTATGTTCATAATGACAATACTGCAACTATGAAAATGTTCCCCACGATTCTCTAGCTTCACTGACAATAAAGCCTTCTTCACAAAAAGAGTACTATTGAAAAAATAGCAAACGACTATACAGCCATCAAGACAGTACAGCCACCATGAAGATAATCTCTCGATATAAATCAATCGCAAGGACATTAGCGTCACCTTGATAATGAATATACAATGAGTATATGAACGTCATGAAAATATAGCGTCCATATAAATATATTTGTTGTGCAAATATAGCCTCCATATGAATATCTTTAAAGTGACAGTTTCGCCATTCTGATAATATAGTCAAGACGCTAATATATTTACCATAACAATAAAGCCACCATGATCACATAAATGATATGACAATATAGTCAACGCAACAATAAACGCATTTATGAATTATATCCACTCTAAGAAGACAGCCACATGAAAATATAGATACTGTGACAAAATAGTCATTTTTGGATAATAGCAAACATATAGCGTCCAAGAGAATATAGTCTCTATGGCAAAATAGCGAAGAAGACAGGATTTATCATCACAATACAGTTACCTTGATAGTGTAGCCAATAAAACAGTGGAACAACCTTGAAAATGTACCTACCATAACAATATAGCTTACATGAAAATATAGTTACTATGACAAATTCATTACATTGAAATACAAACGATATCACATTATGGTTTCGATAATCATACACCAATCATGATCATATAAGATAGAACCTTCAAAACAAAGCAAGGGCAGTGACAACGCAGGGAGGAATAGCTAAAACCTGGCTCTGAAAGACGATAGCAGCTCCGTACACGTCGGTAGCTGGTGCGCGACTGTCATCAGGTGATTACATTGTCATGATATGCTATATTGTCACTGTTTCAGTACTGTCGTAGTGAATATATTATTATGTTAGCTATATTGCTGTGGCAGGTTGGCTAAATTTTCATGGTAGGATAATTTTGTTATCGCGGTTATATTGAATTTGTGATAATACTGTCATGGTGACTGTGTTCCAGTAATATCTATATCATCCAGTAATATCTATATTATCATTTAATTTGTTGAAGCGATTGCAATATTGTCGTAGAGACTCTAATGTCATGTTGCCTGTATTGTCATGATGGTTGCATGTCATCTTGACTATATAGTCATGTTGGTTATATTCCAGTTATGATTACATGGTTATGGTAACTATATTGCCATGGTGACTATAGTGATAGGTGATTACATTGCCATGATAGCTATTTTTCATTTTTGTTATACTGTAAGGAGGTGACTGTCTTTTCATATTGAATATATTATCAGGGTAGCTATATTGTTAAGTTAGCTATATCATTGTGGTGCTTATTTTCTTTTTCTGGTGGTATATTGCCATGATGCCTAGACTAACATTTTGGCGATATTGGCATGGTGATATAATGTCTTAGCAAATAAACTGTTATTGTGGATATGTTTCATGGGATTTCATTATCATAGTAGCTACATTGTCAATGTTACTATATTTTCATGGTAGCTCCATTGTCATGGTGACGATATTGCCATTGTTGCTGTATTCTTATTTTCAATATAATGCCAACCAAACTACATTATCTTGGTCGCTATATTTACTTGCTGGCTATATTGCTGTGGTTAATTTTGTCGTTAGGGACATATTTTGTCATTAACTACAATTTTATTTTAATCATATGATCATGATAACAATATTTTCATGGCGGCTTATTTGGTAATGTGAGTGCAAGTGTATGGATATCATATTATCATGTCACTATATTTTCATGGTTTTTATACTGTGATGGTGTTTATGTCAGCCGCCTGATGATATCATCTTGATTGATATATGATTATGGTAACTAAATTGTAATGGCGATTATATCTCATTGTGACAATTTTGCATTTTTCCTGCATTTTCATGGTAGCTATATTGTTATGGCGGGTACATTTTCATTGTTGTTTCATTGTTTTATCGGCTATACTGTCAAGGTGACTATATCTTAATTAAAAATCTTGTCTTGGTCGCTATTTTGTCATGGACACTATATTTTCCTGGAGCCTATATGTTTGCTATGATCCGAAAAAGACTATTTTGTCACAGCATCAATATTGTCAGGTGATTATATTGCCATAATGAATATAAATTGAAGTGTTCCTTATTGTTGCGTTGACTGCATTGTCTTATCACTTATATGATCATGGGTATATTGTTATAGTGAATATATTGCCGTCTTGACTATATTATCATATTGGCTAAATTGTCATGGTAAATATGTTGACATGGAAGCCTTATTTTCATGATGTTTATATAGTCAGTGAATTATATCGTGACATTACTGTCATAGTGGCTGTACTTTCATGGTGACTATATAGTCGTTTGCTGTATTTTCACTGTTACTCTTTTGTGAAGATTGCTTTATTGTCATTGTAGCTATAGTGTCATGGGTAATATATTTTCATAGCAGCAGTATTGTCATTATGAACATACCGTCATTTTGGCTATCTACTCATTTTGGTTATATTGCGAAGATTTATATATCGTCACCTTGGCTATATTGCCAAGGTGATCTCTTTTATAGTTGCTATATTGTCATTTCTTTTAGTCATGCATATTTTTTCATAAGCGATACATTATCGTGATAACTTTACTATTACGGTGACAGTATATTGTCATTGTGACAATGTTGAAATTTTGACTATAATATCTTAGTGGCTATATTGCTAAGATGACTATACTGTCATGGTGACTATTTCATGATGATGGTTATAATGACAGTTTGACTGCATTTTCATTGTAGCATATTTAATGGTGTTGATTTTGCCCTTGAAGATATATCATATAAATGAAAATTTCCTTTCTTTTAAATTATCATGTAAATATATTGCCATGATATGCGATATTGTTATAGTTTCAGCACTGTCATGTTGCATGTATATTATGTTGGTTACATTACAATCAAAGTCATAGTGGCAGGGTAACTATATTTTCATGGTTGGATCATTTTGTTATGACGATTTTATTGTATTTGTAAGTATATTCTAATGGTTACTGTGTTGCCGTAATTTCTATATTGTCCCGGACACTACATATCCTGAAATCTATATTGTCATATCAGTTATATGATCAAGGAAGCTTTATTGTCATAGTGAATATCTTGTCGTCGTGACTATATTATCATAATGGCTAAATTGTCATAGGAAATATGTTGACATGAGGGCTATATTTTCATGATATTCATAAAGTCATTGAAAGATTACCATCAAGGTGACTCTAATAGCCTGGCGATTGATATACGTCGTGACATTATTGTCACGATAGCTGCATTGTCATGGTGGCTATATTGTCGTTTCCTGTATTTTCAATGTTACTCTTTTGTAAAGATTGCTTTATTTTCATTGTAGCTATAGTGTCATGGGGAATATATTTTCCTAGTAGAAGAATTGTCGTTATGAACAAATCCTCATTTTGGCTATCTGCTCATTTTGGTTACATTGCGAAGGTTTACATATCGTCACCTTGACTATATTGGCAAGGTGATCTCTTTATAGTTCCTATATTGTCATTTTTTTAATTATGTATATTTTCTCATGAGTGATACATTATCTTGATAACTATATCATTAAAGTGACAGTATATTGTCATGGTGGCTATATTGTCATTATGACTACAATCTCTTAGTGGCTATATTGCTAAGATAACTACATGTGACATTTTCATTGTAGCTTATCTAATGGTGTTGATTTACCCTTGGATATATATCATTATAAAAACGGATATTTCATTTTGTTTGAATTATGAGGTGAATACATTGTCATGATATGCTATATTGTTATAGTTTCAGTACTGTCATGATGAATGTATATTATGTTGGCTACATTACAATGGAAGCCATAGTGGCAGGGTGGCTATATTTTCATGGTTTGATCATTTTGTTATTAGTATTTTATTGTATTTTTGAATATATTGTCATGGTGACTGTGTTGAAATAATTTCTATATTGTCATTTGATTTATCAAATTGATGGCAATATTGTCATAGAGACTGTATTGTCATGTTGCCTGTATGGTCTTCATAGCTGTCTTGTCATTGTGACTCTATGTTCATGATTACATTCTTATGGTATCTATATTGCCATCATGGCTTTTTGTCAGAGTAGCTATATTGTTACGTTAGCTATCTTATTGTGGTGGGTATTTTTTTTCGGTATATTGCCATTATGGCTATACTAGAATTTTGGCAAGATTAGCATGGTGATATAGTGTTCTAAGCCCAAATGTTGTTTTGTACATTTTTTCATGGGAATACATTATCATGGTACCTATATTGTCAAGGTTACTATATTTCATGCAAGCTACATTGTAAAGATGACGATATTGGCATGGCGGGTGTATTGTTATGTTCAATATAACGCCATCCTGGCTACATTATCTTGGTCGCTATATCAACTTGATGGCTATATTGCTACGGTCAATTTCATCATTGGGGATGTATTTTGTCTTTACCTACAATTTGGTTGTGATTATATGATCATGATGATATTTCTATGACGGCTTATTTGGCATCTTGAGTGTATCTGTCTGGATATTATATCATCATGTAACTTAGTCTGTCATGCTTTTAAACAGTGATGGTGCTTATGTGAAAATGCTGATTACATTATCATCATTAATGTGTGATTATTGTAACTATATAGCAATGGCAATATCTTTTTTGATCATTTTGGTATGTTGACTTCATTTTGATAGTAGTTATATTGGTATGGCAGGTACATTTTCATGGTTCTGACATTGCTTTATGGACTATACTGTCAAGGCGGCTGTATGGTATTGATAAATTCTGTTTTGGACGCTATTGTCTCCTGGACACTATATACTTTAGAGGCTATATGTTTCCTATAATCCGAAAGCAACTAATTTGTCACGGTATCTACAATGTCAGGTGGCTATATTGACGTTGTAAACATATTCTGAATGTTTCTTTATTGTTGCGTTGACCATATTGTTATATCAGAAATATGGCCATGGTTGCTTTGTTGTTATAGTGAAAATAATGTAGTTTTGACTATATTATCATAATGGCTAAATTGTCATGGGATATATGTTGATATGGATGCTATATTCTCATGATACTTTTATGGTAATTGTCAAAAAATTTTCAAGTTTACTCTAATATCACAGTGATTGATTTATGTTGTAACATTATTGTTATGGTGGCTGTACAATCATGGTGGCTATATTGTCGTTTGATTCGTTTTCAATGTTACTATTTAGTGAATATGGCTTTGATGTCAGTGTAGGTATACTTTCATTGGGAACAAATTTTCATAGTGACGCAATTGTCATTATGACATAAAGTCATTTTGGCTATCTTCTAATTTGAGTTACATTGTTATGTTATATATATCGTCACCTTGGCTATGTTGGGAAGGTGATTTTTTTTATAGGTGGTATATTATCATTTTTTAATCGGGCATATTATGTTATAAGCGATATATTATCATGATACACATATCATTAAGGTGAAAATATTGGCATGGCGACTATATTGTCTTTATGATTGTAATCTTATGATAACAATATAGGTACCCTGATATATAGGCAACATGAAAAGACAATCACCCCCTTGTAATATAACAAAAGATAACAAATAACCCTGATGTCAATATATTCATTTACCAATATAGCCACCATGCAATATAGTTACCGTATCAATATAATCTTAATGAAATATAACTACCATGACCATATAGACACGATGACAATACTTTCATCAAGACAATACAGGAACCATGACATTACATTATAACAATATAGCCACCAATTCAACAAATCAAATGACAGTATAGATATTATGGCAACAGTCACCATGACAATATACACACAAGTGGAATATAATCGACATAACAAAATGATTATATTATGAAAATATAGCCACTCTACCACTATGGCTTTCATTGGAATATAGCCAAAATAAAAATACATATACAATGACATTCCTGAAACCGTAACAATATAGCATATCACGACAATGTAGTCCACCAATGATTTAATCAAAATGAGAATCTCGTTTTATAATAATACATCCTCAAGGGAAACCCAACACCAATATAAAAGCTACCGTGAAAATTTAGTCACCATGACATTATAACCATCATGATGAAATAGACACCATGACAATAAAGTTACTTTGGCAAGATATCCAACATGATATCATTGTCATAATAATAATATAGTCAAAATGCCAATATATAGTTACCGGAATGTTATAGTTAACATGATAATGTATCACCTTCGACAAAACATTCATGATCAAAAAAATGAAAATATATTAAGAGTAAAAAAAGATCACATTGCAAATATAAACAAGGTGATTATATATATATATATATATATATATATATATATATATATATATATATATATATATATATATATATATATATGATAGAAATATGACCAAAATAAGGAGATGGCCAAAATGACAGTATGTTCGTAATGACAATAATTCCACTATGAATATATATTCTCCATGACACTATAGGTACACTGACAGTAAAGCTATCTTCACAAAAGCGTAAAATTAGAATACAGCAAACTACAATATAACCACCATGACAATACAGCCATCTTGACAATTATATCAAGATATAACTCAATCACCAGGACAATAGAGTCACCTTGACAGTAATCTTACAATGACTTCATAAATATCATGAAAATATAGCCCTCATGTCAAGATATTTGCTATGACAATCTAGCCATTATGAAAATATAGTCACGACGACAATCTATTCACTATGACAATAAAGCTACCATGATCATATAACTGATATGACAATATAATCAAAGCAAAATTATAGAAAAATTCAACGTATATTCACAATGGCAATATAACCACCTGACAATATAGATACTGTTAATAGATAGTCGTTTTCGGATCATAGCAAAAATATATAATTCAGGACCATAGAGTGTCTGTGAAAAAACGGTGACTCAGACAAGATTTATCATCATGATATGGTCATAACATTATAGCTGTCATGGAATTGTAGTCAACATGACAAAATTATCACAATGAAATAAAACGACATTACAATATAGTTACCATAATCATACACCAATCATGATTATATAATCAGCAGGTTGACATAAACAAGATCATAGTGTAAAAACCATGACAATTTAAGTGACATGATGAGATGATATCCATTCACTTATACTTACAATAGCACATAAATTTCCATGAAAATATTACCATGATCATATAATCACAACAGTATTGTCACTAATTACAAAATATATCCCGAAAGACAAAATTAACCATAAGAATATACCCATGAAGTTGATATATCGACCAAGATAATGTAGCCAGGATGGCATCATATTGAAAGTAAGAATACAACCACCATGCCAATGTCTTCACCATGACAATGTAGCTACCATGAAAATATAGTAACCTTGACTATGTAGCTACCATGATAAAACATTTTTTTTCTTTTTTTTATACTTTGTCGCTGTCTCCCGCGTTTGCGAGGTAGCGCAAGGAAACTGACGAAAGAAATGGCCCAACCCACCCCCATACACATGTATATACATACGTCCACACATGCAAATATACATACCTACACAGCTTTCCATGGTTTACCCCTGACGCTTCACATGCCTTGATTCAATCCACTGACAGCACGTCAACCCCGTTATACCACATCGATCCAATTCACTCTATTCCTTGCCCTCCTTTCACCCTCCTGCATGTTCGGGCCCCGATCACACAAAATCTTTTTCACTCCATCTTTCCACCTCCAATTTGGTCTCCCTCTTCTCCTTGCTCCCTCCACCTCCGACACATATATCCTCTTGGTCAATCTTTCCTCACTCATCCTCTCCATGTGCCCAAACTACTTCAAAACACCCTCTTCTGCTCTCTCAACCACGCTCTTTTTATTTCCACACATCTCTCTTACCCTTACGTTACTCACTCGATCAAACCACCTCACACCACACATTGTCCTCAAACATCTCATTTCCAGCACATGCATCCTCCTGCGCACAACTCTATCCATAGCCCACGCCTCGCAACCATACAACATTGTTGGAACCACTATTCCTTCAAACATACCCATTTTTGCTTTCCGAGATAATGTTCTCGACTTCCACACATTTTTCAAGGCCCCCAGAATGTTCGCCCCCTCCCCCACCCTATGATCCACTTCCGCTTCCATGGTTCCATCCGCTGCCAGATCCACTCCCAGATATCTAAAACACTTCACTTCCTCCAGTTTTTCTCCATTCAAACTCACCTCCCAATTGACTTGACCCTCAACCCTACTTCCCAAGCTCTCTCATCCCCAACAGACTTCATACTTGCCCCTCTTTCCAAAACTCTTGCATTTACCTCCCTAACAACCCCATCCATAAACAAATTAAACAACCATGGAGACATCACACACCCCTGCCGCAAACCTACATTCACTGAGAACCAATCACTTTCCTCTCTTCCTACACGTACACATGCCTTACATCCTCGATAAAAACTTTTCACTGCTTCTAACAACTTTCCTCCCACACCATATATTCTTAATACCTTCCACAGAGCATCTCTATCAACTCTATTATATGCCTTCTCCAGATCCATAAATGCTACATACAAATCCATTTGCTTTTCTAAGTATTTCTCACATACATTCTTCTAAGCAAACACCTGATCCACACATCCTCTACCACTTCTGAAACCACATTGCTCTTCCCCAATCTGATGCTCTGTACATGCCTTCACCCTCTCAATCAATACCCTACCATATAATTTACCAGGAATACTCAACAAACTTATACCTCTGTAATTTGAGCACTCACTCTTATCCCCTTTGCCTTTGTACAATGGCACTATGCACGCATTCCGCCAATCCTCAGGCACCTCACCATGAGTCATACATACATTAAATAACCTTACCAACCAGTCAACAATACAGTCACCTCCTTTTTTAATAAATTCCACTGCAATACCATCCAAACCTGCTGCCTTGCCGGCTTTCATCTTCCGCAAAGCTCTCACTACCTCTTCTCTGTTTACCAAATTATTTTCCTAACCCTCTCACTTTGCACACCACCTCGACCAAAACACCCTATATCTGCCACTCTATCATCAAACACATTCAACAAACCTTCAAAATACTCACTCCATCTCCTTCTCACATCACCACTACTTGTTATCACCTCCCCATTTGCGCCCTTCACTGAAGTTCCCATTTGCTCCCTTGTCTTACGCACTTTATTTACCTCCTTCCAGAACATCTTTTTATTCTAGCTAAAATTTACTGATAGTCTCTCACCCCAACTCTCATTTGCCCTTTTTTTTCACCTCTTGCACCTTTCTCTTGACCTCCTGTCTCTTTCTTTTATACATCTCCCACTCAATTGCATTTTTTCCCTGCAAAAATCGTCCAAATGCCTCTCTCTTCTCTTTCAGTAATACTCTTGCTTCTTCATCCCACCACTCACTACCCTTTCTAATCAACCCATCTCCCACTCTTCTCATGCCACAAGCATCTTTTGCGCAATCCATCACTGATTCCCTAAATACATCCCATTCCTCCCCCACTCCCCTTACTTCCATTGTTCTCACCTTTTTCCATTCTGTACTCAGTCTCTCCTGGTACTTCCTCACACAGGTCTCCTTCTCAAGCTCACTTACTCTCACCACCCTCTTCACCCCAACATTCGCTCTTCTTTTCTGAAAACCCATACCTTAGCCTCCACAAGATAATGATCAGACATCCCTCCAGTTGCACCTCTCAGCACATTAACATCCAAAAGTCTTTCTTTCGCACGCCTGTCAATTAACACGTAATCCAATAACGCTCTCTGGCCATCTCTCCTACTTACATAAGTATACTTATGTATATCTCGCTTTTTAAACCAGGTATTCCCAATCATCAGTCCTTTTTCAGCACATAAATCTACAAGCTCTTCACCATTTCCATTTACAACACTGAACACCCCATGTATACCAATTATTCCCTCAACTGCCACATTACTCACCTTTGCATTCAAATCACCCATCACTATAACCCGGTCTCGTGCATCAAAACCACTAACACACTCATTCAGCTGCTCCCAAAACACTTGCCTCTCATGATCTTTCTTTTCATGCCCAGGTGCATATGCACCAATAATCACCCACCTCTCTCCATCAACTTTCAGTTTTACCCATATTAATCGAGAATTTACTTTCTTACACTCTATCACATACTCCCACAACTCCTGTTTCAGGAGTATTGCTACTCCTTCCCTTGCTCTTGTCCTCTCACTAACCCCTGACTTTACTCCCCAGACATTCCCAAACCACTCTTCCCCTTTACCCTTGAGCTTCGTTTCACTCAGAGCCAAAACATCCAGGTTCCTTTCCTCAAACATACTACCTATCTCTCCTTTTTTCACATCTTGGTTACATCCACACACATTTAGGGACCCCACTCTGAGCCTTCGAGGAGGATGAGCACTTCCCGCGTGACTCCTTCTTCTGTTTCCCATTTTAGAAAGTTAATACAAGGAGGGGAGGATTTCTGGCCCCCCGCTCCCGTCCCCTCTAGTCGCTTTCTACGACACGCGAGGAATACGTGGGAAGTATTCTTTCACCCCTATCCCCAGGGATAATATACATATATATATATACATATACACATACACACACATACACATACATACGCACATATACACACACACACACATACATATATATACATATGAAAAATGTAAGAAACAATTTAGAAAACTGAAACTTCTAGCTTGAAATGAATGAAAAAGTGAATGTCACATAAGGGTTCAACCTCTGGCTATGGAAAAAAGGAAATGTATAATTTATTTACACAAACGTCAATAGCAGTTCTCATCAATTTAACCACTGTATGAATAAGCTTCAATGTCTAAGCTATATTTTTCTCCAATTTCACTATTTTCCTTCACATTTTTAATTGTGTCTGAAGGTTCTACTTCAAGAGTGATTGTTTTTCCAGTAAGGGTCTTCACATCTTGGTTACATCCACACACATTTAAGCACCCCACTCTGAGATAAAACATACAATTGAAAAATATCCACAACAAGAGTTTAGCTGCTAAAACACTATATCGCCATGTCAATATCGCTAAAATGTTATTATTGCCATCATGATAATATACCGCCAGAAAAGAAATATATATACCCACTTCTTGACAATATAGCTATTCTGAAAATATTGCCAACATGAAAAGACAGTCACCTTGTTATATAACAAAAATGACAAATAGCCATCATGGCGATATAGTGATTTAATAATACAACCACTTTGGTAATATAGTTACCATAAAAATGTTATCTTAACGACAATGTAGCCAACATGACTATATAGTCACGTTGACAATACAACCACCGTGACAATACAGATAACATGAAAGTACCGTCTCTAAGACAATATTGCCATCAATTTGACAAATCATATGACAATATAGATATTATGGTAACATAGTCACCATGACAATATACTTAGAAATGCAACATAATCGCCGTGATAAATTTATCCTACAATGAAAATATAGCCACCTACCATTTTGGTTTCCATTGCAATGTAGAAACAGTAATCTAAGATTTACCATGACAGTACTGAAACCATAACAGTATGCCATAACATGGCAATATAGTCAGCTGATAATCTAATCAAAATGACAATTTCTCATCTGTCATAGTATATCCTCAAGGGCTATATTAACACCATTAAAAAAGCTTCTACGAAAATACAGTCATTATGACATTGTACAAATCATAATAAAAAAGTCACCATGACAATATAGTTATCTTGGCAATATAGCCATTGTGACATTATAGTCATAATGATAATATAGTCACTATGACAATATTGTCACCATGAAAATATAATTATCATAATAATATTTCGTTTATGACAAAGTATGCAAGAGTTAAATAATGACAATATATCACCTATAAAAAGATAACCCTGCCAAAATAGCTAAGGTGACGATATATAGATTATAGTAATGTAACTAAAATGAAAAGATAGCCAAAATGACGGTATTATCATAATGACAATACTGCCACTGTGAAAATATGTTCCCCATGACACTATAGCTACACTGACAACAAAACCATATTCACAAAAGAGCAACATTGAAAATACAGCAAAGGAGAATATAGCCACCATCATAGTTCAGCCACCATGATAATAATGTCACGATACAAATTGTCACCATGTCATTAGTCACCTTGATAATAAACTTACAATGACTATATAAATATCATGAAAATATAGCCTCCATGTCAACATGTCTGCCATGATAATCTGGCCATTATGATAATATAGTCATGACGGTAATTTATTCACTATAACAATATAGCCACAGTGATCTTATAACTGATGTGATAATACTGTCAAAGAAGCATAAAAGAAACATACAAATCATATTCACTATGGCAGTATAACTACATGACAATATAGATACTGTGACAAATAGTCGCTTTTGAATCATATCAAACATATCGCAGGCAGGACAACATAGTCTCTATGACAAAATAGCGACCAAGACAGGTTGTATCATTATAGAATAGACACCTTGACAGTATAGACCATAAAACAATGTAACAATCATGAAACTGTACCTGCCAAAACATTATAGATGTCATGAAATTTTAGTTAACATGACAAAATTATCATAATGAAATATCATCGGCATTACAATATATTTACCATAATCATAGACCAATCATGATCATATAATCAGCAGGTTGACATAAACAATATCACAGTATGAAAACCATGACAGTGTAAGTGACATGATGATATGATATCCATACACTTACACTTACAATACGAAAGAAGCCGCCATGAATATATTGTTATCATGATCATATATTCACAACAATATTGTAGGTACTGAAAAACATACCCCCAACGGCAAAATTAATCATGGCAATATTGCCATCAACTTGTTATAGCGACCAAGATAATGTCGCGAGCATTGTATTGAGAATAGCAATACAGCCACCGTGCCAATGTCGTCACCATGACAATATAGCTATCATGAAAATATAATAACGTTGATAATGTAGCTGTCATGGCAAAATATTCAAGAGAGAAAATACCCAAAAGATAGCCACAACAAGAGTTTAGCTGCTAAGATTTTAGTATAGCCATCATGGCAATATATCAACAGAAAAAATACTCATCACAGCGATAGAACTAACTTAACAATACACTACTCTGACAATATAGGTAACATGAAAAAACAGCCACCTCCTTGAAATAAAAAAGAAAAAAAAATGACAAATAGCCAACATGGCAATATGGTAACTAAACAATATAGCCATCATGGCAATATGGTAACCAAACAATATAACCATCTAGGAAATATGATTACCAAAGCAATGTATCCTTAATGGCAATATAGTCACCATGTCCTTATAGTCACGATGACAATACAACTAATATGACAATACAGAAAACATCAAAATACAGTCTCTAAGACAATATTGCCACTAATTCAACAAGTTAAATGACAATATAGATATTATGGCAACACAATCACGATGACAATATACTCAGAAATGTTATATAATCGTCATAATTAAATGATCCAACCATGAAAATATAGTCACCCTGCCACTATGGCTTCCATTAAAATATAGCCACAATAACAAAACATTCACCACGGCAGAACTGAAACCATAACAATATAGCATATCATGACAATGTAGTCACTTGATCATTTAATGAAAAATAAAAATTTCGCTTCTATTACGGTATAACCTCAGGGACAAAATTTTATACACTATTAAAAAGCTGCCAAGAACATACAGTCACTATGACATATATATTTTGATAAAATAGTGACCATGGCAATATAGCCACTCTGAGATTATAGTTATTATGACAATATACTCGCTATTAAAACACTGTCACCGTAATAATCAAGTTATCAAAATGATACATCGCTTTTGACAAAATATGCATGATTAGAAAATGACAGTATAGCACCTATAAAAAAGATCACCTTGCCACTATAGTCAAGGTAACGATATATACATCATAGCAACGTAAAGAAAAAGAGATGATAACCAGAACGACGGTATGTTCATAATGACAATACTGCAACTATGAAAATATGTTCCCCACGATTCTCCAGCTTCACTGACAATAAAGCCATCTTCACAAAAAGAGTACTATTGAAAAAATAGCAAAGGACTATACAGCCATCAAGACATTACAGCCACCATGACAATAATATATCGATATAAATCAATCGCCAGGACATTAGCATCACCTTGATAATGAATATACAATGAGTACATGAACATCATGAAAATATATCGTCCATATAAATATATTTGTCGTGAAAATATAACCTCCATATGAATATCTTTAAAGTGACAGTTTCGCCATTCTGATAATATAGTCAAGACGCTAATATATTCACCATAAAAATAAGGCCACCATGATCACATAAATGATATGACAATATAGTCAACGCAACGATAAACGTATCTATAAATTATATCCACTCTGATAATACAGCCACATAAAAATATAGTTACTGTGACAAAATATCAGTTTTGGATCATATCAAACATATAACGTCCAAGAGAATATAGTCTCTATGACAAAATAGCGAAGAAGACAGGATTTATCACCACAATACAGTCACCCTTGACAGTATAGCCAATAAAACAGTGGAACAACCATGAAAATGTACCTACCATACCAATATAGCTTACGTGAAAATATAGTTACTATGACAAATTCATTACTATGATATACAAACGATATCACATTATGGTTTCGGTAATCATACACCAATCATGATCATATAAGATAAAACCTTCAAAACAAAGCAAGGGTAGCGACAACGCAGGGAGGAGTAGCTACAACCTAGCTCTGAAAGACGACAGCAGCTCCGCTGGTGCGCGACTGTCATCAGGTGACTACATTTTCGTGATATGCTATATTATTATGTTAGCTATATTGGAGTGGCAGGGTGGCTAAATTTTCATGGTAGGATAATTTTGTTATCGCTGTTATATTGCATTTGTGATAATACTGTCATGGTGACTGTGTTCCAGTAATATCTATATTATCAATTAATTTGTTGAAGCGATTGCAATATTGTCGTAGAGACTCTAATGTCATGTTGCCTGTATTGTCATGAGGGTTGCATGACATCTTGACTATATAGTCATGTTGGTTATATTCCAGTTATGATTACATGGTTATGGTAACTATATTGCCATGGTGACTATATTGATAGGTGTCTACAATGCCATGATAGCTATTTTTCATTTTTGTTATACTGTAAGGAGGTGACTGTCTTTTCATATTGAATATATTATCAGGGTAGCTACATTGTTAAGTTAGTTATATCATTGTGGTGCTTATTTTCTTTTTCTGGTGGTATATTGCCATGATGCCTAGACTAACATTTTGGCGATATTGGCATGGTGATATAGTGTCTTAGCAAATAAACTGTTATTGTGGATATGTTCCATGGGATTTTATTATCATAGTAGCTACTTTGTCAATGTTACTATATTTTCATGGTAGCTACATTGTCATGGTGACGATATTGCCATTGTGGCTGCATTGTTATTTTCAATAAAATGCCATCCTAACTATATTATCTTGGTCGCTATATTTACTTGCTGGCTATATTGCTATGGTTAATTTTGTCGTTGGGATATATTTTGTCATTATCTACAATTTTGTTTTAATCATATGATCATGATAATATTTTCATGGCGACTTATTTGGTAGTGTCAGTGAAAGTGTATAGATATCATATTATCATGTCACTATATTGTTATGGTTTTTATACTGTGATGGTGTTTATGTCAGCTTCCTGATGATATTATCATGATTGATATATGATTATGGTAACTAAATTGTAATGGCGATTATATTTCATTGTGACAATTTTGTCATGTTGCCTGCATTTTCATGGTAGCTGTATTGTTATGGCAGGTACATTTTCATTGTTGTTTCATTGTCTTATCGGCTATACTGTCAAGATGATTATATATTAAATGAAAATCTGGTCTTAGTCGCTATTTTGTCATGGACAGTATATTGTCTTGAAGCCTATATGTTTGCTATGATCCGAGAGAGAATATTATGTCACAGCATCCATATTGTCAGGTGCTTATATTGCTATAATGAATATAATTTGAAGTCTTCCTTATTGTTGTTTTGATTGTATTGTCATATCACTTATATGATCATGGTTATATCGTTATAGTGAATATATTGCCCACTTGACTATATCATCATATTGGCTAAATTGTCATGGTAAGTATGTTGACATGAAAGCCTTATTTTCATGATGTTTATATAGTCACTGAATTATATCGTGACATTATTGTCATAATGGCTGTACTTTGATGGTGGCTATATAGTCGTTTGCTGTATTTTCACTGTTACTCTTTTGTGAAGATTGCTTTATTGTCATTGTAGCTATAGTGTCATGGGGGACATATTTTCATAGCAGCAGTATTGTCATAATAAACATACCGTCATTTTGGCTATCTACTCATTTTGGTTATATTGCGAATATTTTCATATCGTCACCTTGGCTATATTGTCAAGGTGATCTCATTTATAGTTGCTATATTGTCATTTTTTTTAGTCATGCATATTTTCTCATAAGCGATACATTATCGTGATAACTTTACTATTAAGCTTACAGTATATTATCATTGTGACAATGTTGCCATTATGATTATAATCTCTTAGTGGCTATATTGCTAAGATAACTATACTGTCATGGTGACTATTTCATGATGATGGTTATAATGACAGTTTGACTGCATTTTCATTGTTGCATATTTAATGGTGTTGATTTTGCCCCTGAAGATATATCATAAAAACGAGAATTTCCTTTTTTTTAAATTATTATATGAATATATTGCCATGATATGCGATATTGTTATAGTTTCAGTACTATCATGTTGACTGTATATTATGTTGGTTACATTAAAATTAAAGTCATAGTGGCAGGGTAACTATATTTTCATAGTTGGATCATTTTGTTATGACGATTTTATTGTATTTGTGACTATATTCTCATGGTTACTGTGTTGCCGTAATTTCTATATTGTCCTGGACACTACATATCCTGAAATCTATGTGGTCATATCAGTTATATTTTCATGGTAGCTTTATTGTCATAGTGAATATCTTGCCGACGTGACTATGTTATCATAATGGCTAAATTGTCGTAGGAAATATGTTGACATGAGGGCTATATTTTCATGATATTCATAAAGTCATTGAAAGATTACTATCAAGGTGACTCTAATAGCCTGGCGATTGATGTATATCGTGACATTATTGTCACGATAGCTGCATTGTCATGGTGGCTATATTGTCGTTTCCTGTATTTTCAATGTTACTCTGTTGTGAAGATTGCTTTATTGTCATTGTAGCTATAGTGTCATGGGGAATATATTTTTGTAGTAGCAGTATTGTCATTATGAACATTTCGTCATTTTGGCTCTTTGCTCATTTTGGTTACATTGCGAAGCTTTAAAATATCGTTACCTTGGCTACATTGGCAAGGTGATCTCTTTATAGTTGCTATATTGCCATTTTTTTAATCATGTATATTTTTTCATTATTTTGACATCATATGCTGCTTAAGCAACTGCTCTTGATATCATGGTTAACTTTAACATCTTACACTACTTATACAACTACTCTTGTGAGCATGATTAATTTTAACACTGTATGCTATGTATATAACTAGAATTATTACAATGTTCTGAGCACTTGGTGTGTAGTGCAGTTCTGAATGAAACAATGTATTCAAAGAATCTTAAGTATTCATTGTTTTCTTCAAATCCAAGTCCATTGGTGCTTTTTGAAAAATTTGGTAATCATGTATATCAGTAACATGAAATTTGTGTTTTTCAGTACCAGCAGTATCAAATACCCTTATGTTTTTAGTGTTGTAGATATACAGTTCCCATGTAGATAAGAGAATCTTGGATTATGGTAATGATTTCAGTATGAGTGTGTGCCATGAACATATCTGCAAAAATGATTTAAATGTAAATGTGTACCATGAAATATAGGCAAAGACCACTGAATAAGAATACAGTGACTAACTAGAAATTTATCAATGTAGATTCTTTCATTTCATAGCCATGTGTTTCTGTAGTTATGCTTTAGTCTACCATACTTAGACTTTTTTAAAGATTATATTTTTGTAAACTAATTATAAGAAATTCTGTGTACACTTAGATGATAAAGTGATTCATTTGAAATTATAGAAATTTGATATGTGCTTCGAGTATTTTAAAAGCATAATGAATCATTGAGAACAAGAAGCTGTTAGTCAAGGAAGTCATTGTGTGACTTATCAGAGTATGAAGAAACTATTCACAAAAGGCCTTTCTTGTAATCAAGTGCATAATTTTAATCGTTATGTTTAGGTAGAAAGCGACTAGAGGGGACGGGAGCGGGGGGCCGGAAATCCTCCCCTCCTTGTATTAACTTTCTAAAATGGGAAACAGAAGAAGGAGTCACGCGGGGAGTGCTCATCCTCCTCGAAGGCTCAGAGTGGGGTGCCTAAATGTGTGTGGATGTAACCAAGATGTGAAAAAAGGAGAGATAGGTAGTATGTTTGAGGAAAGGAACCTGGATGTTTTGGCTCTGAGTGAAACGAAGCTCAAGGGTAAAGGGGAAGAGTGGTTTGGAAATGTCTGGGGAGTGAAGTCAGGGGTTAGTGAGAGGACAAGAGCAAGGGAAGGAGTAGCAATACTCCTGAAACAGGAGTTGTGGGAGTATGTGATAGAATGTAAGAAAGTAAATTCTCGATTAATATGGGTAAAATTGAAAGTTGATGGAGAGAGGTGGGTGATTATTGGTGCATATGCACCTGGGCATGAGAAGAAAGATCATGAGAGGCAAGTGTTTTGGGAGCAGCTAAATGAGTGTGTTAGCGGTTTTGATGCACGAGACCGGGTTATAGTGATGGGTGATTTGAATGCAAAGGTGAGTAATGTGGCAGTTGAGGGAATAATTGGTGTGCATGGGGTGTTCAGTGTTGTAAATGGAAATGGTGAGGAGCTTGTAGATTTATGTGCTGAAAAAGGACTGATGATTGGGAATACCTGGTTTAAAAAGCGAGATATACATAAGTATACTTATGTAAGTAGGAGAGATGGCCAGAGAGCGTTATTGGATTACGTGTTAATTGACAGGCGTGCGAAAGAGAGACTTTTGGATGTCAATGTGCTGAGAGGTGCAACTGGAGGGATGTCTGATCATTATCTTGTGGAGGCTAAGGTGAAGATTAGTATGGGTTTTCAGAAAAGAAGAGTGAATGTTGGGGTGAAGAAGGTGTTGAGAGTAAGTGAGCTTGGGAAGGAGACCTGTGTGAGGAAGTATCAGGAGAGACTGTGTACAGAATGGAAAAAGGTGAGAACAATGGAAGTAAGGGGAGTGGGGGAGGAATGGGATGTATTTAGGGAATCAGTGATGGATTGCGCAAAAGATGCTTGTGGCATGAGAAGAGTGGGAGGTGGGCTGTTTAGAAAGGGTAGTGAGTGGTGGGATGAAGAAGTAAGAGTATTAGTGAAAGAGAAGAGAGAGGCATTTGGACGATTTTTGCAGGGAAAAAATGAAATTGAGTGGGAGAAGTATAAAAGAAAGAGACAGGAGGTCAAGAGAAAGGTGCAAGAGGTGAAAAAAAGGGCAAATGAGAGTTGGGGTGAGAGACTATCAGTAAATTTTAGGGAGAATAAAAAGATGTTCTGGAAGGAGGTAAATAGGGTGCGTAAGACAAGGGAGCAAATGGGAACTTCAGTGAAGAGCGTAAATGGGGAGGTGATAACAAGTAGTGGTGATGTGAGAAGGAGATGGAATGAGTATTTTGAAGGTTTGTTGAATGTGTCTGATGACAGAGTGGCAGATATAGGGTGTTTGGGTCGAGGTGGTGTGCAAAGTGAGAGGGTTAGGGAAAATGATTTGGTAAACAGAGAAGAGGTAGTAAAAGCTTTGCGGAAGATGAAAGCCGGCAAGGCAGCAGGTTTGGATGGTATTGCAGTGGAATTTATTAAAAAAGGGGGTGACTGTATTGTTGACTGGTTGGTAAGGTTATTTAATGTATGTATGACTCATGGTGAGGTGCCTGAGGATTGGCGGAATGCGTGCATAGTGCCATTGTACAAAGGCAAAGGGGATAAGAGTGAGTGCTCAAATTACAGAGGTATAAGTTTGTTGAGTATTCCTGGTAAATTATATGGGAGGGTATTGATTGAGAGGGTGAAGGCGGGTACAGAGCATCAGATTGGGGAAGAGCAGTGTGGTTTCAGAAGTGGTAGAGGATGTGTGGATCAGGTGTTTGCTTTGAAGAATGTATGTGAGAAATACTTAGAAAAGCAAATGGATTTGTATGTAGCATTTATGGATCTGGAGAAGGCATATGATAGAGTTGATAGAGATGCTCTGTGGAAGGTATTAAGAATATATGGTGTGGGAGACAAGTTGTTAGAAGCAGTGAAAAGTTTTTATCGAGGATGTAAGGCATGTGTACGTGTAGGAAGAGAGGAAAGTGATTGGTTCTCAGTGAATGTAGGTTTGCGGCAGGGGTGTGTGATGTCTCCATGGTTGTTTAATTTGTTTATGGATGGGGTTGTTAGGGAGGTAAATGCAAGAGTCTTGGAAGAGGGGCAAGTATGAAGTCTGTTGGGGATGAAAGAGCTTGGGAAGTGAGTCAGTTGTTGTTCGCTGATGATACAGCGCTGGTGGCGGATTCATGTGAGAAACTGCAGAAGCTGGTGACGGAGTTTGGTAAAGTGTGTGGAAGAAGAAAGTTAAGAGTAAATGTGAATAAGAGCAAAGTTATTAGGTACAGTAGGGTTGAGGGTCAAGTCAATTGGGAGGTGAGTTAAAATGGAGAAAAACTGGAGGAAGTGAAGTGTTTTAGATATCTGGGAGTGGATCTGTCAGCGGATGGAACCATGGAAGCGGAAGTGGATCATAGGGTGGGGGAGGGGGCGAAAATTTTGGGAGCCTTGAAAAATGTGTGGAAGTCGAGAACATTATCTCGGAAAGCAAAAATGGGTATGTTTGAAGGAATAGTGGTTCCAACAATGTTGTATGGTTGCGAGGCGTGGGCTATGGATAGAGTTGTGCGCAGGAGGATGGATGTGCTGGAAATGAGATGTTTGAGGACAATGTGTGGTGTGAGGTGGTTTGATCGAGTAAGTAACGTAAGGGTAAGAGAGATGTGTGGAAATAAAAAGAGCGTGGTTGAGAGAGCAGAAGAGGGTGTTTTGAAATGGTTTGGGCACATGGAGAGAATGAGTGAGGAAAGATTGACCAAGAGGATATATGTGTCGGAGGTGGAGGGAACGAGGAGAAGAGGGAGACCAAATTGGAGGTGGAAAGATGGAGTGAAAAGGATTTTGTGTGATCGGGGCCTGAACATGCAGGAGGGTGAAAGGAGGGCAAGGAATAGAGTGAATTGGAGCGATGTGGTATACAGGGGTTGACGTGCTGTCAGTGGATTGAATCAAGGCATGTGAAGCGTCCGGGGTAAACCATGTAAAGCTGTGTAGGTATGTATATTTGCGTGTGTGGACGTGTGTATGTACATGTGTATGGGGGGGGTTGGGCCATTTCTTTCGTCTGTTTCCTTGCGCTACCTCGCAACCGCGGGAGACAGCGACGAGGTATAAAAAAAAAAAAAAAAAATATTTTTTCATGAGTGATACATTATCTTGATAACTATATTATTAAAGTGACAGTAAATTGTCATGGTGACTATATTGTCATTATGACTACAATCTCTTAGTGTCTATATTGCTAAGATAACTGTACGTGACTACATTTTCATTGTAATTTATTTAATGGTGTTGATTTACCCTTGGAGATATATCATTATAAAAACGGATATTTCATTTTGTTTAAATTATGAGGTGAATACATGGTCATGATATGCTATATTGTTATAGTTTCAGTACTGTCATGGTGAATGTATATTGTGTTGGCTACATTACAATGGAAGCCATAATGTCAGGGTGGCTATATTTTCATGGTTTGATCGTTTTGTTATTAGTATTTTATTGTATTTTTGAATATATTGTCATGGTGATTGTGTTGCCATAATTTCTATATTGTCATTTGATTTATTAAATTGCTGGCAATACTGTCATAGAGACTGTATTGTCATGTTGCCTATATGGTCATCATGGTTGTCTTGTCATCGTGACTATGGTCATGATGGCTATACTGTCATTAAGATTACATTCTTATGGTAACTATATTGCCATCATGGCTTTTTGTAAGAGTAGCTATATTGTTAAGTTAGCTATCTTATTGTGGTGGGCATTTTTTTTCCTTTTGGGATATTGCCATAATGGCTATAGTAGAATTTTGGCAATATTATCATGGTGATATAGTGTTCGCAGCCCAAGTGTTGTTTTGGACATTATTTCATGGGAATACATCATCATGGTAACTATATTGTTCAAGGTTACTATATTTCATGCAAGCTACATTGTAAAGATGACGATATTGGCATGGCGGGTGTATTTTTATGTTCA
>NC_092278.1:4758572-4781568 GCF_036320965.1 Panulirus ornatus | reverse complement strand
CTGCATCTATGAAAATAAACCCCCATGACACTATAGCTACAATGACAAT
Source organism: Panulirus ornatus (assembly GCF_036320965.1). Lineage (NCBI taxonomy): Eukaryota > Metazoa > Arthropoda > Malacostraca > Decapoda > Palinuridae > Panulirus > Panulirus ornatus. Next base: position 4,781,519 of record NC_092278.1, on the reverse strand, counting down.
AAAGCAATCTTCACAAAACAGTAGCAGTGAAAATACAGCAAACTACTATATAGTCACCATGAAAGTACAGCCAATATGACAATAATGTCACGATATAATTCACTGACTATATGAACATCATGAAAATAAGGCTTCCTTGTCAACATACTTACCATGACAATATAGCCAATATGATAATATAGTCAAGACGGCAATATATTCACTATAACAATATAGCCATGATCATATAAGTGATATGACAATACAGTCAACGCAAGAATAGGGAATTATAACCATCATCATGAAATAGTCACCATGACAGTATAGTTATCTTAGCAATATAGCCACTAAGAGATTATTGTCATAATGTCAACATTGTCACTATGACAATTTACTTTCACCTTAATAGTTAAGTTATCACGATAATGTATCGCTTATGAAAAAATATGCATGACTAAAAAATGACAATATAACAACTATAAAAGACATCACCTTGACAATATAGCCAAGGTGACGATATGTAAATCCTCGCAATATAACCAAAATGAGTAGATAGCCAAAATGACGGTATGTTCATAATTACAATACTGCTGCTATGAAAATATATCCCCCATGACACTATAGCTACAATGACAATAAAGCAATCTTCACAAAAGAGTAACAGTGAAAATACAGCAAACGATTATATAGCCACCATGAAAGTTCAGCCACTATGACAATAAGGTCACGATATAATTCACTGACTATATAAAGATCATTAAAATAAGGCTTCCATGTCAACATACCATGACAATTTAGCCAATATGATAATATAGTCTAGACGGCAATATATTCACTATAACAATATAGCCATGATCATATAAGTGATATGAAAATACAGTCAACGCAACAATAAGGAAGCCTTCAAATTATATTCATTATGGCAATATAAGCACCTGACAATATTGATGTTGTGACAAAATAGTCTCTTTCGGATCATAGCAAACATATGGGCTCCAGGACAATATAGTGTCCATGACAAAATAGCGACCAAGACAAGATTTTTAATTAAGATATAGTCACCTTGACAGTATAGCCGATAAAACAATAAAACAACTATGAAAATGTACCTGTCATAACAATATAGCTACCATGAAAAAGCAGGCAACATGACAAAATTGTCACAATGAAATGTAATCGCAATTACAATTTAGTTACCATAATCATATATCAATTATGATAATATCATCAGGATGCTGACATAAACACCATCACAGTATAAAAACCATGACAATATAGTGACATGATAATATGATGTGCATACACTTGCACTCACATTACCAAATAAGCCGCCATGAAAATATTGTTATCATGATCATATGATTAAAACAAAATTGTAGTTAATGACAAAATATATCCCCAACGACAAAATTAAACATAGCAATATAGCCAGCAACTAAATATTGCAACATGATAATGTAGTTAGGATGGCATTACATTGAAAATAACAATACAGCCACAATGGCAATATCGTCACCATGACAATGGAGCTACCATGAAAATGTAGTAACATTGACAATCTAGCTACTATGATAATAAAATCCCATGGAACATAGCCACAATAACAGTTTATTTGCTAAGACAATATATCACCATGCCAATATCGCCAAAATGTTAGTCTAGGCATCATGGCAATATACCACTAGAAAAAGAAAATAAGCACCGCAATGATATAGCTAACTTAACAATATATCTACCCTGAAAATATATTCAATATGAAAAGAAAGTCACCTCCTTACAGTATAACAAAAATGAAAAATAGCTATCATGGCATTGCAGTCACCTATCAATATAGTCACCATGGCAATATAGTTACCATAACCATGTAATCATAACTGGAATATAACAAACAAGATGACATGCAACTATCATGAAAATAAAGGCAACATGACATTAGAGTCTCTACGACAATATTGCAATCGCTTCAACAAATTAAATGATAATATAGATATTACTGGAACACAGTCACCATGACAGTATTATCACAAATACAATATAACCGCGATAACAAAATTATCCTACCATGAAAATTGAGCCACCCTGCCACTGCAATATACCTAACATAATATTTCATTCACTACGACAGTACTGAAACCATGAAAATATAGCATATGACAATGTAGTCACCTGATGACAGTCGCGCACCACCTAGCGACGTGTACGGAGCTGCTGTCGTCTTTCAGAGCTAGGTTGTAGTTATTCCTCCCTGCGTTGTCTCTACCCTTGCTTTGTTTTGAAGGTTTTATCTTATATGATCATGATTGATGTATGATTATCGAAACCATAATGTGATATCGTTTGTATTTCATTGTAATGAATTTGTCATAGTAACTATATCTTCATGTAAGCTATATTGTTTTGGTAGTTACATTTTCATGGTTGTTCCACTGTTTTATTGGCTATACTGTCCAGGTGGCTGTATTGTGATGATAAATCCTGCCTTCTTCGCTATTTTGTCATAGAGACTATATTCTCCTGGACGCTATATGTTTGCCATGATCCAAAAATGACTATTTTGTCACAGTATCTATTTTTTCATATGACTGTATTCTCAGAGTGGATATGATTTATAAATGCGTTTATTTTGGCGTTGACTATATTCTCGTATCATTTATATGATCATGGTGGCTTTATTGTTATTGTGAATATATTAGCGTCTTGACTATATTATTAGAATGGCGAAACTGTCACTTTAAAGATATTCATATGGAGGCTATATTTTCACGACAAATATATTTATATGGACGCTATATTTTCATGATGTTCATGTACTCATTGTATATTCATTATCAAGGTGACGGTAATGTCCTGGCGATTGATTTATATCGAGAGATTATTGTCATGGTGGCTGTACTGTCTTGATGGCTGCATAGTCGTTTGCTATTATTTGAATAGTACTCTTTTTGTGAAGGTGGCTTTATTGTCAGTGAAGTTCGAGAATCCTTGGGAACATATTTTCATTGTTGCAGTATTGTCATTATGAAGATACCGTCGTTCTCGTTATCATCTCTTTTCCTTTACGTTGCTATGATGTATATATCGTCACCTTGTCTATAGTGGCAAGGTGATCTTTTTTATAGGTGCTATAATGTCAATTTTTAATCATGCATATTTTGTCACAAGCGATATATCATTTTGATAACTTTATTATTAAGGTGACAGTATTTTAATAGCGACTATATTGTCATAATGACAATAATCTCCGAGTGGCTATATTGCCATGGTCACTATTTTATCATGATATTTATGTCGTAGTGACTGTATTTTCATGGCAGCTTTTAAAGGGTGTATAAAATTTTGTACCTGAGGTTATACCATAATAGAAGCGAGATTTTTCTTTTTCATTAAATGATCAAGTGACTACATTGTCATGATATGCTATATTGTTATGTTTTTAGTACTGTTGTGGTGAATGTTATGTTATTGTGGCTATATTGTAATGGAAGCCATAGTGGCAGGGTGACTATATTTTCATGGTAGGATCATTTTATTATGACGATTATATAACATTTCTGAGTATATTTACATCGTGATTCTGCTGCCATAATATCTATATTGTCATTTAACTTATTGAATTAGTGTCAATATTGTCTTAGAGACTGTATGTTGATGTTTTCTGTATTGTAATGGTAGTTGTATTGTCATCGTGACTATAAGGACATGGTGACTATATTGACATTAAGAATATATTGCTATGGTTATCATATTGCCATGATGGCTATATTGTTTGGTTACCATATTGCCATGATGGTTATATTGTTTAGTTACCATATTGTCATGATGGCTATTTGTCATTTTTTTTTCTATTTCAAGAAGATGGCTGTCTTTTAATGTTACCTATATTGTCAGAGTAGTATATTGTCCAGTTAGCTATATCGCTGTGATGAGTATTTTTTCTGTTGATTTATTGCCATGATGGCTATACTAACATTTTAGAGATATTGGCATGGTGATATATCGTCTTAGCAGCTAAACTCTTGTTGTGGCTCTTTTGGGTATTTTCTATCTTGAATATTTTGACATGTCAGCTACATTATCAACGTTACTATATTTTCATGGTAGCTATATTTTCATTGTGACGACATTGGCACGGTGGCTGTATTGTAATTCTCAATACAATGCTCGCTACATTATCTTGGTCTCTATAATACGTTGATGGCTATATTGCTATGATTAATTTTGCCGTTGGGGATATATTTGTCACTACCTACAATTTTGTTGTGATTATATGATCATGATAAGAATATATTCATGGCGGCTTCTTTGGTATTGTAAGTGTAAGTGTATGGATATCATATCATCATGTCACTTATGCTGTCATGATTTTTGTACTGTGATATTGTTTATGTTAACCTGCTGATTATGTGATCATGATTGGTCTATGATTATGGTAACTATATTGTAAAGCCGATGATATTTCATTATGATAATTTTGTCATGTTGACTAAAATTTCATGACATCTACAATGTTTTGGCAGGTACACTTTCATGATTGTTACATTGTTTTATGGTCTATACTGTCAAGGTGTCTATATTATAATGATACATCCTGTCTTGGTCGCTACTTTCTCATAGAGACTATTTTGTCCTGCCGGCTATATGCTTACTCCGATTCAAAAGCGACTATTTGTCATAGTATCTATATTGTCATGTAGTTATACTGCAATAGTGAATATGATTTGTATATTTCTTTTTTGCTTCTTTGACTGTATTTTCACATCAGTTATATGATCACTTTGGCTATATTGCTATAGTGAATAAATTGCCGTCATGACTATATTATCATAATGGCCAGATTATCATGGTAGACATGTTGACATGGAGGCTATATTTTCATGATATTGATAGAGTCATTGGAAGTTTATTATCAAGGTGACTAATGACATGGTGATGATTTGTATTGTGACATTATTATCATGGTGGCTGAACTATGATAGTCGCTATATTCTCGTTTGCTGTATTTTCAATATTGGTCTTTTTGTGAATATGGTTTTTTTGTCAGTGTAGCTATAGTGTCATGGGGAATATATTTTCATAGTGACAGTATTGTCATTATGACCATACCGTCATTTTGGCTATCTTTTCATTTTAGTTACATTGCTATAATGTATATATCGTCACCTTAGCTATATTGTCAAGGTGATCTTTTTATAGGTGATATATTGTCATTATTTAACTCTTGCATACTTTGTCTTAAGCGAAATATTATCATGATAATTATATTTTTATTGTGACAATATTGTCATAGCGACTATATTATCATTATGACTATAATGTCACAGTGGCTATATTGCCAAGATAACTATATTGTCATGGTGACTTTTTTATCAAGATTTTTATAATGTCATAATGTCTGTATTTTCGTAGAAGCTTTGTTAATTGTGTTCATATTGAGGATATAACATTATAGAGGAGAAATTGTCATTTTGATTAAATTATTAGCTGACTACATTGCCATGATATGCTATACTGTTATGGTTTCAGTACTGTCATGGTAAATCTTTTATTACTGTTTCTACATTGCAATGGAAACCAAAATGGTAGGTAGCTATATTTTCTTGGTAGGATAATTTTATCATGGCGATTCTATTACATTTGTGAGTATATTTACATGGTGACTATGTTGCCATGATATCTATATTGTCATATAATTTGTCAAATTGATGGCAATATTGTCTTAGAGACGGTACCGTCATGTTATCTGTATTGTCACGGTGGTTGCATTGTCAACGTGACTATATAGTCATGTTGGCTACATTGTCGTTAAGATCACATTTTTATGGTAACTATATTACCTTAGTGGCTGTATTGTTAAATCACTATATCGCCATGATGGCTATTTGTCATTTTTGTTAAATAACAAGGAGGTGACTGTCTTTTCATGTTGGCAATATTGTTAGAATAGCTAGATTATCGAGTAGTGGGTATATATATTTCTTTTCAGGAGGTATATTATCATGATGACAATAATAACATTTTGGCGATATTGGCATGGCGATATAGTGTTTTAGCAGCTAAACTCTTGTTGTGGATATTTTTCAATTGTATATTTTATCATGGTAGCTACATAGTCAAGGTTACTATATTTTCATGGTAGCTACATTGGAATGGTGGTTGTATTCTTATTTTCAATATAATGCCGTCCTGGTTACATTATCTTGGTCGCTATATCAACTTGATTGCTATATTGTAATGGTTAATTTTGTCTTTCGGGATATATTTTGTAATTAGTGACAATACTGTTGTGATTATATGATCATGATAATATTTTCATGAAAACGTGTGTGGTATTGTAAATGTAAGTGAATGGATATCATCTCATCATGTCACTTAAATTGTCATGGTTTTTACACTACGATCTTGTTTATGTCAACCTTCTGATTATATAATCATGATTGGTGTATGATTATGGTAACTGTTTTGTAATGTGGTTTTATTTCATTGTGATAGTTTTTTCATGTTGACTACAATTCCATGACACCTATAATGTTATAACCATACCATGACTATAAATCCTGTCTGTGTCACTGTTTTTTCACAGAGACTATATTGTCCTGGAGTCTATATTTTTGCTATGATCCGAAAACGACTATCTATTAACAGTATCTATATTGTCAGGTGGTTATATTGACATTGTGAATATAAGTTGAATGTTTCTATATTTTTGCTTTTATTATATTGTCATATCGGTTATATGATTATGGTAGCTTCATTGTCATAGTGAATAGATTGTCGTCGTGACTATATTTTCATAATGGCTAAAGTGTCGTAGCAAATATCTTGACAAGCGGGCTATATTTTTATGATATTTATAAAGTCATTCTAAGATTACTGTCAAGGTAACTCTAATGTCCTGGTGATTGAGTTATATCGTGATATTATTATCAAGATGGCTGTATTGTCATGGTGGGTATATTGTAGTTTGCTGTATTTTAATTCTACGCTTTTGTGAAGATAGCTTAAACTGTCAGTGTACCTATAGTGTCATGGAGAATATATTTTCATAGTGGAATTATTGTCATTATGAACATACTGTCATTTTGGCCATCTTCTTATTTAGGTTGCATATTTACTATATATATATCATCACCTTGGCTATATTGGCAAGGTGATCTTTTTTTACGGTTGCTATATTTTCATTTTTTAAATCATGCATTTTTTGTCGTAAGTGATACATTATGATGATAACTATAACATTTCGGTAACTATATATTGGCATTTTGACTATATTGTTATTATGACAATGATATCATGTTGGGTATCTTGCCAAAGTAAACTTTAATGTCATGGTGTCTATTTCATCATGATGGTTATAGTGTCATGCAGACTACATTTTCACGGTAGCTTTTATATTGGTGTTGGGTTTACCCGTGAAGATGTATCATTATAAAACGAGATTCTCATTTTGATTAAATCATGAGGGGACTACATTGTCGTGATATGCTATATTGTTATGGTTTCAGGAATGTCATTGTATATGTATTATTATGTTGGGTGAATTCCAATGGAAGCCATAGTGGCAGAGTGGCTATATTTTCATGATATAATCATTTTCTTATGTCGATTATATTCCAATTGTGTGTATATTGTCATGGTGACTGTTGCCATAATATCTATACTGTCATTTGATTTGTTGAATTGGTGGCTATATTGTCATAATGTAATGTCATGGTTCCTGTTTTCTCTTGGTGGTTGTATTGTCATCGTGTCTATACGGTCATGGTAGTTATATTTCCATTAAGATTATATTGATATGGTGACTATATTGTAATGGTGGCTATATTGTTAAATGAATATATTTCCATGATGGCTATTTGTTATTTTTTGTTATATTACAAGGTGGTGATTGTCTTTTCATGTTGCCTATATATCAGGGTACCTATATTGTTATCATAAGATTACAGTCAAAAAGACAATATAGTCGCCATGCCAATATTTTCACCTTAATGATATGGGTATTATGATAATTTATCGCTTATAACACAACATGCACGATTAAAAAATGACATTATACCACCTATAAACAAAATCACATTCCGAATATAGCCAAGGTGAAGATATATATAACATAGCAAAGTAACCCAAATTAGAAGATAGGCAAAATGACTTTATTTCATAATGACAGTTATTTCATAATGACAATATAGCCACCATGATTGTACTGCCACAATAACAATAATGTTACAACATAAATCAATCACTGTGATATTAGAGTAATCTTGAAATTTTTTTTAGAATTACCATAAAAGTATCATAAGAATATAGCATCCATATGAACATATTTCCCATGACAATTTAGCAATTATGATAGTATAGTCACAACGACAATATATTCACTATAACAACAAAGCCACAATGGCCTTATAACCGATATAACAATATAGTCAACGCAACATTAAAGAAACATTAAGAATATGTTCACAACGTCAGTATAGCCAACTGACAATATAGATACCGTGACGAAATAGTCGCTTTCGGATCATAAGAAACATATAGCCTCTAAAGTATATAGTGTCCAGGAGACAATAGCGTTCAAAACAGAATTTATCAATACTATAGAGCTGCCTTGACAGTAGAGCCCATAAAACAATGTCAGAACCATGAAAATGTTTCTGCCATACTAATATAACTACTATCAAAATGAAGTCAACATACCAAAATGATCAAAAAAGATATTGCCATTCCTATATAGTTACAATAATCATACATTATTGATGATAATGTAATCAGCATTTTCACATAAGCACCATCACCGTTTAAAAGCATGACAGACTAAGTTACATGATCATATGATATCCAGACAGATACACTCCAGATGCCAAATAAGCCGTCATAGAAATATTATCATGATCATATAATCACAACCAAATTTTAGGTAAAGACCAAATACATCCCCAACGATGAAATTGACCGTAGCAATATAGCCATCAAGTTGATATAGCGACCAAGATAATGTAGCCAGGATGGCGTTATAATGAACATAACAATACACCCGCCATGCCAATATCGTCATCTTTACAATGTAGCTTGCATTAAATATAATAACCTTGACAATGTAGGTAGCATGATAATGTAAACCAATGAAAAAATCTCCAAAACAACAGTTGGGATGCGAACACTATATCACCATACTAATCTTGCCAAAATTCTAGTATAGCCATCATGGTAATATACCAAAAGGAAAAAAAATACCCACCACAATAAGATAGCTAACTTAACACTATAGCTAATCTGACAAAAAGCAATGTTGGCAATATAGTTACCATAAGAATGTAATCTTAATGACAGTAAAGCCATCATGACCATAGAGTAACGATGACAAGACAACCATGATGACCATACAGGCAACATGACAATACAGTCTCTATGACAATATTGCCATCAATTTAATAAATCAAATGACAATATAGAAATTATGGAAACACAGTCACCATGACAATGTATTCAAAAATACAATGAAATTCTAATAACAAAATGATCAAACCATGAAAATATAGCCACCCTGCCACTATGGCTTCCATTGTAATGTAGCTAATATAATATACATTCACCATGACAGTACTGAAACTATAACAATATACCATATCATGACAATGTGTTCACCTCATAATTTGAACAAAATGATATATCCATTTTTATAATGATATATCTCCAAAGGTAAATCAACACCATTGAATAAGTTACAATGAAAATGTAGTCACATATAGTTATCTTAGCAATATAGCCACTTAGAGATTGTAGTCATAATGACAATATAGTCACCATGACAATATACTGTCACTTTAATGATATAGTTATCAAGATAATGTATCACTTATAAAAAAATATACATGATTAAAAAAAAATGACAATATAGCAACAATAAAGAGATCACCTTGCCAATATATCCAAGGTGACGATATGTAAATCTTCGCAATGTAACCAAAATGAGCAGGTAGCCAAAATGACGGTATGTTCATAATGACAATGTTGATACTACGAAAATATATTCCCCATGACACTATAGCTACAATGACAATAAAGCAATCTTCACAAAGGAGTAACATTGAAAATACAGGAAACGACAATATAGCCGCCATAACAATACCGCTATTGTGACAATAATGTCACGGTATACATCAATCGCCAGGCTATTAGAGTCACCTTGATAGTAATCTTTCAATGACTTTAGGGATATCATGAAAATATAGCCCTCATGTCAACAAATATCCTATGACAATTTAGCCATTATGATAATATAGTCACGACGAAAAGATATTAACTAAGACAATAAAGCTGATATTCACTATGACAATAAAGCTACCATGATCATATAACTGATATGACAATTTAGATTTCAGGATAGGTAGTGTCCAGGACAATATAGAAATTACGGCAACACAGTAACCATGAGAATATACTCACAAATACAATAGAATCGTCATAACAAAATGATCTAACCGTGAAAATATAGTTTCCCTGGCACTATGACTTTAATTGTAATGTAACCAACATAATATACATTCAACATGACAGTACTGAAACTATAACAATATCGCATATTAAGGTAATGTATTCACATGATAATTTAAAAAAAAAGGAAATCGTTTTTATGATATATCTTCAAGGGCAAAATCAACACCATTAAATATGCTACAATGAAAATGCTGTCAAACTGTCATTATAACCATCATCATGAAATAGTCAATATGACAGAATAGTTATCTTAGCAATATAGCCACTAAGAGATTATAGTCATAATGTCAATATTGTCACAATGACAGTATATTGTCACCTTGATAGTAAAGTTATCACGATAATGTATCGCTTATGAAAAAATATGCATTACTAAAAAAAAATGACAATATAGCAACTATAAAAGAGATCACCTTGACAATATAGCGAAGGTGACGATATGTAAATCTTCGCAATATAACCAAAATGTGTAGATAGGCAAAATAACGGTATGTTCATAATTACAATACTGTTGCAATGAAAATATATCCCCCATGACACTATAGCTACAATGAAAATAAATCAATCTTCACAAAAGAGTAACATTGAAAATACAGCAAATGACTATAAAGCCACCATGAAATACTGTGAAAATAATGTTACGATATAATTCACTGACTATATAAACATCATGAAAATAAGGCTTCCATGTCAACATACTTACCATGACAATTTAGCCAATATGATAATATAGTCAAGATGGCAATATATTCACTATAACAATATAGCCATGATCATATAAGTGATATGACAATACAGTCAACGCAACAATAAGGAAGACTTCAAATTATATTCATTATGGCAATATAAGCACCTGACAATATTGATGCTGTGACAAAATAGTCTCTTTCGGATCATAGCAAACATATGGGCTACAGGACAATATAATGTGCATGACAAAATAGCGACCAAGACAAGATTTTTAATTAAGATATAGTCACCTTGACACTATAGCCGATAAAACAATGAAACAACTATGAAAATGTACCTGCCATAACAATATAGCTACCATGAAAATGCAGGCAACATGACAAAACTGTCACAAAGAAATATAATCGCCATTACAATTTAGTTACCATAATCATACATCAATCATGATAATATCATCAGGACGCTGATATAAACACCATCACCGTATAAAAACCATGACAATATAGTGACATGATAATATGATATCCATACACTTGAACTCACATTACCAAATAAGCCGCCAGGAAAATATTGTTATCATGATCATATGATTAAAACAAAATTGTAGTTAATGACAAAATATATCCCCAACGACAAAATTAACCATAGCAAAATAACCAGCAAGTAAATATAGCGACAAGATAATGTAGTTAGGATGGCATTATATTGAAAATAACAATACAGCCACAATGGCAATATCGTCACCATGACAATGGAGCTACCATGAAAATATAGTAACATTAACAATGTAGCTACTATGATAATAAAATCCCATGGAACATATCCACAATAACAGTTTATTTGCTAAGACACTATATCACCATGCCAATATCGCCAAAATGTTAATCTAGGCATCATGGCAATATACCACCAGAAAAAGGAAATAAGCACCACAATGATATAGCTAACTTAACAATATAGCTACCCTGATAATATGTTCAATATGAAAAGACAGTCCCCTCCTAACAGTATAACAAAAATGAAAAATAGCTATCATGGCATTGTAGTCACCTATCACCATAGTCACCATGGCAATATAGTTACCATAACCATGTAATCATAACTGGAATATAACCAACATGACTATATAGTCAAAATGACATGCAACCACCATGACAATACAGGCAACATGACATTAGAGTCTCTACGACAATATTGCAATCGCTTCAACAAATTAAATGATAATATAGATATTACTGGAACACAGTCACCATAACAGTATTATCACAAATACAATATAATCGCGATAACAAAATTATCCTACCATGAAAATCTAGCCACCCTGCCACTGCAATATAGCTAACATAATAATACATTCACTACGACAGTACTGAAACCATGACAATATAGCATATGACAATGTAGTCACCTGATGACAGTCGCGCACTAGCTAATGACGTGTACGGAGCTGCTGTCGTCTTTCAGAGCTAGGTTTTAGTTATTCCTCCCTGCGTTGTCGCTACCCTTGCTTTGTTTTGAAGTTTTTATCTTATACGATCATGATTGGTGTATGATTATCGAAACCATAATGTGATGTCTTTTGTATTTCATTGTAATGAATTTGTTGTAGTAACTATATTTTCATGTAAGCTATATTGTTATGGTAGTTACATTTTCATGGTTGTTCCAATGTTTTATTAGCTATAGTGTCCAGGTGACTGTATTGTGATAATAAATCCTGTCTTCGCTATTTTGTGGTTGAGACTATATTCTCTTGGACGCTATATGTTTGCTATGATCCAAAAATGACTATTTTGTCACAGTATTTATATTTTCATGTGACTTTATTCTAAGAGTGGATATAATTTATAAATGCGTTTATTTTGGCGTTGACTATATTGTCATATCATTTATGTGATCATGGTGGCTTTATTGTTATGGTGAATATATTAGCGTCTTGACTATATTATCAGAATGGCGAAACTGTCACTTTAAAGATATTCATATGGAGGCTATATTTTCACGACAAATATATTTATATGGACGCTATATTTTCATGATGTTCATGTACTCATTGTATATTCATTATCAAGGTGACGGTAATGTCCTGGCGATTGATTTATATCGAGAGATTATTGTCATGGTGGATGTACTGTCTTGATGGATGTATAGTCGTTTGCTATCTTTTTCAATAGTACTCTTTTTGTGAAGATGGCTTTATTGTCAGTGAAGCTCAATAATTGTGGGGAACATATTTTCATAGTTGCAGTATTGTCATTATGAAGATACCGTCGTTCTGGTTATCATCTCTTTTCCTTTACGTTGCTATGATGTATATATCGTCACCTTGACTATAGTGGCAAGGTGATCTTTTTTTATAGATGCTATACTGTCATTTTCTAACCATGCATATTTTGTCACAAGCGATATATCATTTTGATAACTTTATTATTAAGGTGACAGTATTTTAATAGCGATTATATTGTCATAATGACTATAATCTCAGAGTGGCTATATTGCCATGGTCACTATTTTATCATGATATATATGTCATAGTGACTATATTTTCATGGCAGCTTTTTAAGCGTATATAAAATTTTGTCCCTGAGGTTATACCATAATAGAAGCGAAATTTTTCTTTTTCATTAAATGATCAAGTGACTACATCGTCATGATATGCTATATTGTTATGGTTTCAGTACTGTCGTGGTGACTGTTTTGTTATTGTGGCTATATTGTAATGGAAGCCATATTGGCAGGTGACTATATTTTCTTGGTAGGATCATTTTATTATGATGATTATATAACATGTCTGAGTATATTGTCATCGTGATTGTGTTGCCATAATATCTATATTGTCATTTAACTTGTTGAATTAGTGGCAATATTGTCTTAGAGATTGTATTTTGATGTTTTCTGTATTGTCATGGTAGTTGTATTGTCATCGTGACTATAAGGACATGGTGACTATATTGCCATTAAGAATACATTGCTATGGTAATCATATTGCCATGATGGCTATATTGTTTGGTTACCATATTGCCATGATAGCTATATTGTTTATTTTCCATATTGCCATGATGGCTATTTTTCATTTTTTTTTTTTTTATATTTCAAGGATGTGGTTGTCTTTTAACGTTACCTATATTGTCAGAGTAGTATATTGTTAAGTTAGCTATATCGTTGTGATGAGTATTTTTTATGTTGATATATTGGCATGGTGATATATCGTCTTAGCAGCTAAACTCTTGTTGTGGCTATCTTTTGGGTATTTTTTATCTTGAATATTTTGCCTTGGCAGCTACATTATCAACGTTACTATATATTCATGGTAGCTATATTGTCATGGTGACAACATTGGCACTGTGGCTGTATTGTAATTCTCAATATAATGCTCGCTACATTATCTTGGTCGCTATAACAAGTTGATGGCTATATTACTATGATTAATTTTGTCGTTGGGGATATATTTGTCACTACCTACAATATTGTTGTGATTATATGATCATGATAACAATATATTCATGGCGGCTTCTTTGGTATTGTAAGTGTAAGTGTATGGATATCATATCATCATGTCACTTATACTGTCATGGTTTTTATACTGTGATATTGTTTATGTCATCCTGCTGATTATTTGATCAGGATTGGTCTATGATTATGATAACTATATTTTAATGCCAATGATATTTCATTATGATAAATTTTTCATATTGACGAAAATTTCAAGACATCTATAATGTTTGGTAGGTACAGTTTCATGATTGTTACATTATTTTATGATCTATACTTTCAAGGTGTCTATATTTCAATGGTACATCCTGTCTTGGTCGTTATTTTGTCATAGAGACTATATTGTCCTGCCGGCTATATGTTTGCTATGATTCAAAAGCGACTGTTTGTCACAGTATCTATATTGTCATGTAGTTGTACTGCCATAGTGAATATGATTTGTATATATATTCTATGCTTCTTTGACTGTATTTTCACGTCATTTATATGATCACTGTGGCTATATTGCTATAGTGAATAAATTGCCGTCTTGATTATATTATCATGATGGCCAGATTATCATGGCAGACATGTTGACATGGAGGCTATATTTTCATGATATTCATAGAGTCATTTTAAGTTTTTTTTATCAAGGTGACTAATGCCAAATGGTATTATTTGTATCGTGACATTATTATTATGGTGGCTGAACTATGATGCTGGCTATATTCTCGTTTGCTGTATTTTCAATGTTGCTCTTTTGTGAATATGGCTTTGTTGTCAGTGTAGCTATAGTGTCATGGGGAACATATTTTCATAGTGGCAGTATTGTCATTATGACCATACCGTCATTTTGGCTATCTTTTCATTTTAGTTACATTGCTATAATGTATATATCGTCCCCTTAGCTATATTGGCTAGGTGATCTTTTTATATGTGATATATTGTCATTATTTAAGTCTTGCATACTTGCATACTTTGAAATATTATCATGATAATTATATTTCTATGGTGACAATATTGTCATAGCGACTCTATTATCGTTATGACTATAATGTCACAGTGGCTATATTGCCAAGATAACTATATTGTCATGGTTACTTTTTTATCATGATTATCATAATGTCATAATGACTGTATTTTCGTAGAATCTTTTTTAATGGTGTTGAGGATATACCATTATAGAAGAGAAGTTGTCATTTTGATTAAATTATCAGCTGACTAAATTGCCATGATATGCTATACTGTTATGGTTTCAGTACTGTCATGGTAAATCTTTTATTACTGTTTCTACATTGCAATGGAAAGCAAAATGGTAGGTAGCTATATTTTCATGGTTGGATAATTTTGCCATGGCGATTACATTGCACTTTTGAGTATATTTACATGGTGAGTATGTTGCCATGATATCTATATTGTCCTATAATTTGTCAAATTGATGGCAATATTGTCATAGAGACGTTACTGTCATGTTATCTGTATTGTCACGGTGGTTGTATTGTCAACGTGACTATATAGTCATGTTGGCTACATTGTCGTTAAGATAATATTGTTATGGTAACTATATTACCATAGTGGCTGTATTGTTAAATCACTATATCGCCATGATGGCTATTTGTCAATTTTGTTAAATAACAAGGAGGTGATTGTCTTTTCATGCTGGCAATATTGTCAGAATAGCTATATTGTCGAGTAATGGGTATATATATTTCTTTTCAGGCGGTATATTATCATGATGACAATAATAACATTTTGGCGATATTAGCATGGCGATATAGTGTTTTAGCAGCTCAACTCTTGTTGTGGATATTTTTCAATTGTATATTTTATCATCTCTCCTACTTACATAAGTATACTTATGTATATCTCGCTTTTTAAACCAGGTATTCCCAATCACCAGTCCTTTTTCAGCACATAAATCTACAAGCTCTTCACCATTTCCATTTACAACACTGAACACCCCATGTATACCAATTATTCCCTCAACTGCCACATTACTCACCTTTGCATTCAAATCACCCATCACTATAACCCGGTCTCGTGCATCAAAACCACTAACACACTTATTCAGCTGCTCCCAAAACACTTGCCTCTCTTGATCTTTCTTCTTATGCCTAGGTGCATATGCACCAATAATCACCCACCTCTCTCCATCAACTTTCAGTTTTACCCATATTAATCGAGAATTTACTTTCTTACACTCTATCACATACTCCCACAACTCCTGTTTCAGGAGTATTGCTACTCCTTCCCTTGCTCTTGTCCTCTCACTAACCCCTGACTTTACTCCCCAGACGTTCCCAAACCACTCTTCCCCTTTACCCTTGAGCTTCGTTTCACTCAGAGCCAAAACATCCAGGTTCTTTTCCTCAAACATACTACCTATCTCTCCTTTTTTCACATCTTGGTTACATCCAAACACATTTAGGCACCCCACTCTGAGCCTTCGAGGAGGATGAGCATTCCCCGCGTGACTCCTTCTTCTGTTTCCCATTTTAGAAAGTTAATACAAGGAGGGGAGGATTTCTGGCCCCCCGCTCCCGTCCCCTCTAGTCGCTTTCTACGACACGCGAGGAATACGTGGGAAGTATTCTTTCACCCTATCCCCAGGGATAATATACTTATATATATATATATACATATATATACATATATATACATATATATGTGGCAGTTGAGGGAATAATTGGTATACATGGGGTGTTCAGTGTTGTAAATGGAAATGGTGAAGAGCTTGTAGATTTATGTGCTGAAAAAGGACTGATGATTGGGAATACCTGGTTTAAAAAGCGAGATATACATAAGTACACTTATTTAAGTAGGAGAGATGGCCAGAGAGCGTTATTGGATTACGTGTTAATTGACAGGCGTGCGAAAGAGAGACTTTTGGATGTTAATGTGCTGAAAGGTGCAACTGGAGGGATGTCTGATCATTATCTTATGGAGGCTAAGGTGAAGATTTGTATGGGTTTTCAGAAAAGAAGAGTGAATGGTGGGGTGAAGAGGGTGGTGAGAGTAAGTGAGCTTGAGAAGGAGACCTGTGTGAGGAAGTACCAGGAGAGACTGAGTACAGAATGGAAAAAGGTGAGAACAATGGAAGCAAGGGGAGTGGGGGAGGAATGGGATGTATTTAGGGAATCAGTGATGGATTGCGCAAAAGATGCTTGTGGCATGAGAAGAGTGGGAGGTGGGTTGATTAGAAAGGGTAGTGAGTGGTGGGATGAAGAAGTAAGAGTATTAGTGAAAGAGAAGAGAGAGGCATTTGGACGATTTTTGCAGGGAAAAAATGCAATTGAGTGGGAGATGTATAAAAGAAAGAGAGAGGAAGTCAAGAGAAAGGTGCAAGAGGTGAAAAAAAGGGCAAATGAGAGTTGGGGTGAGAGAGTATCATTAGATTTTAGGGAGAATAAAAAGATGTTCTGGAAGGAGGTAAATAAAGTGCGTAAGACAAGGGAGCAAATAGGAACTTCAGTGAAGGGCGCAAATGGGGAGGTAATAACAAGTAGTGGTGATGTGAGAAGGAGATGGAGTGAGTATTTTGAAGGTTTGTTGAATGTGTTTGATGATAGAGTGGCAGATATAGGGTGTTTTGGTCGAGGTGGTGTGCAAAGTGAGAGGGTTAGGGAAAATGATTTGGTAAACAGAGAAGAGGTAGTGAAAGCTTTGCGGAAGATGAAAGCCGGCAAGGCAGCAGGTTTGGATGGTATTGCAGTGGAATTTATTAAAAAAGGGGGTGACTGTATTGTTGACTGGTTGGTAAGGTTATTTAATGTATGTATGACTCATGGTGAGGTGCCTGAGGATTGGCGGAATGCGTGCATAGTGCCATTGTACAAAGGCAAAGGGGATAAGAGTGAGTGCTCAAATTACAGAGGTATAAGTTTGTTGAGTATTCCTGGTAAATTATATGGGAGGGTGTTGATTGAGAGGGTGAAGGCATGTACAGAGCATCAGATTGGGGAAGAGCAGTGTGGTTTCAGAAGTGGTAGAGGATGTGTGGATCAGGTGTTTGCTTTGAAGAATGTATGTGAGAAATACTTAGAAAAGCAAATGGATTTGTATGTAGCATTTATGGATCTGGAGATGGCATATGATAGAGTTGATAGAGATGCTCTGTGGAAGGTATTAAGAATATATGGTGTGGGAGGAAAGTTGTTAGAAGCAGTGAAAAGTTTTTATCGAGGATGTAAGGCATGTGTACGTGTAGGAAGAGAGGAAAGTGATTGGTTCTCAGTGAATGTAGGTTTGCGGCAGGGGTGTGTGATGTCTCCATGGTTGTTTAATTTGTTTATGGATGGGGTTGTTAGGGAGGTAAATACAAGAGTTTTGGAAAGAGGGGCAAGTATGAAGTCTGTTGGGGATGAGAGCTTGGGAAGTGAGTCAGTTGTTGTTCGCTGATGATACGGCGCTGGTGGCTGATTCATGTGAGAAACTGCAGAAGCTGGTGACTGAGTTTGGTAAAGTGTGTGAAAGAAGAAAGTTAAGAGTAAATGTGAATAAGAACAAGGTTATTAGGTACAGTAGGGTTGAGGGTCAAGTCAATTGGGAGGTGAGTTTGAATGGAGAAAAACTGGAGGAAGTGAAGTGTTTTAGATATCTGGGAGTGGATCTGGCAGCGGATGGAACCATGGAAGCGGATGTGGATCATAGGGTGGGGGAGGGGGCGAAAATTCTGGGGGCCTTGAAGAATGTGTGGAAGTCGAGAACATTATCTCGGAAAGCTAAAATGGGTATGTTTGAAGGAATAGTGGTTCCAACAATGTTGTATGGTTGCGAGGCGTGGGCTATGGATAGAGTTGTGCGCAGGAGGATGGATGTGCTGGAAATGAGATGTTTGAGGACAATGTGTGGTGTGAGGTGGTTTGATCGAGTGAGTAACGTAAGGGTAAGAGAGATGTGTGGAAATAAAAAGAGCGTGGTTGAGAGAGCAGAAGAGGGTGTTTTGAAGTGGTTTGGGTACATGGAGAGGATGAGTGAGGAAAGATTGACCAAGAGGATATAAGTGTCGGAGGTGGAGGGAGCAAGGAGAAGAGGGAGACCAAATTGGAGGTGGAAAGATGGAGTGAAAAAGATTTTGTGTGATCGGGGCCTGAACATGCAGGAGGGTGAAAGGAGGGCAAGGAATAGAGTGAATTGGAGCGATGTGGTATACCGGGTTGACGTGCTGTCAGTGGATTGAATCAAGGCATGTGAAGCGTCTGGGGTAAACCATGGAAAGCTGTGTAGGTCTGTATATTTGCGTGTGTGGACGTATGTATATACATGTGTATGGGGGTGGGTTGGGCCATTTCTTTCGTCTGTTTCCTTGCGCTACCTCGCAAACGCGGGAGACAGCGACAAAGTATGAAAAAAAAAAAAATATTTTATCATGGTAGCTACATAGTCAAGGTTACTATATTTTCATGGTAGCTACATTGGCATGGTGGTTTTATTCTTACTTTCAATATAATGCCGTCCTGGCTACATTATCTTGGTCGCTATATCAACTTGATGGCTATATTGTTATGGTTAATTTTGTCTTTCGGGATATATTTTGTAATTAGTGACAATACTGTTGTGATTATATGACCATGATAATATTTACATGAAAACTTATGTAGTATTGTAAGATTAAGTGAATGGATATCATCTCATCATGTCACTTAAATTGTCATGGTTTTTACAATACTATCTTGTTTATATCAACCTGCTGATTATATAATCATGATTGGTGTATGATTATGGTAACTATATTGTAATGTCGTTTTATTTCATTGTGATAATTTTGTCATGTTGACTACAATTCCATGATAGCTATAATGTTATGACCATATCATGACGATAAATCCTGTCTGAGTCACTGCTTTTTCACAGAGACTATATTGTCCTGAAGTCTATATTTTTGCTATGATCCGAAAACGACTATCTATTAACAGTATCTATATTGTCAGGTGGTTATATTGCCATTGTGAATATAAGTTGAATGTTCCTGTATTTTTCCTTTGATTATATTGTCATATCAGTTATACGATTATGGTAGCTTTATTGTCATAGTGAATAGATTGTCGTCGTAACTATATTTTCATAATGCCTAAATTGTCATAGCAAATATCTTGACATGGGGCTATATTTTCAGGATATTTATAAAGTCATTGTAAGATTGCTGTCAAGGTGACTCTATAGTCCTGGTGATTGAGTTATATCGTGATATTATTGTCAAGATGGCTGTATGGTCATGGTGGCTATATTGTAGTTTGCTGTATTTAATTCTACGCTTTTGTGAAGGTAGCTTAAACTGTCAGAGTACCTATAGTGAGGTGGAGAATATATTTTCATAGTGGAATTCTTGTCATTATGAACATACTGTCATTTTAGCCATCTCCTTATTTTGGTTGCATATTTATCATATAAATATATATATATATATATATATATATATATATATATATATATATATATATATATATATATATATATATATATCATCATCACCTTTGCTATATTAGCAAGGTGATCTTTATTTACGGTAGCTATATTTTCATTTTTTAAATCATGCATTTTTTGTCTTAAGTGATACATTATCATGATAACTATAACATTCCGGTAACTATATATTAGCATTTTGACTATATTGTTATTATGACAATGATATCATGTTGGATATCTTGCCAAAGTAACTTTATTGTCATGGTGTCTATTTCATCATGATGGTTATAATGTCATGGTGACTACATTTTCACGGTAGCTTTCATATTGGTGTTGGGTTTGCCCTTGAGGATGTATCGTTATAAAACGAGTTTCTCATTTTCATTAAATCCTGAGGGGACTT
Organism: Panulirus ornatus; assembly: GCF_036320965.1. Taxonomy (NCBI): domain Eukaryota; kingdom Metazoa; phylum Arthropoda; class Malacostraca; order Decapoda; family Palinuridae; genus Panulirus; species Panulirus ornatus. The sequence continues at coordinate 4,760,077 of NC_092278.1, read as the reverse complement.
CATTGTCGTGATATTGCTATATTGTTATGGTTTCAGGAATGTCATTTTATATGTATTATTATGTTGGCTATATTCCAATGGAAGCCATAGTGGCAGAGTGGCTATATTTTCATAATATAAGCATTTTGTTATGTCGATTATATTCTACTTGTGTGTATATTGTCATGGTAACTGTTGCCATAATATCTATACTCTCATTTGATTTGTTTAATTTGTGGCTATATTGTCATAATGTAATGTCATGGTTCCTGTATTGTCTTGGTGGTTGTATCGTTATCGTGTCTATACGGTAATGGTAATTATATTTCCACTAAGATAATATTGATATGGTAACTATATTGTCGTGGTGGCTATATTGTTAAATGAATATATTGCCATGATGGCTATCTGTTATTTTTTTCATGTTACAAGGGGGTGATTGTCTTTTCATGTTGCCTATATATCAGGGTACCTATATTGTTATCATAAGATTAAAGTCAAAAAGTCAATATAATTGCCATGACAATATTTTCACCTTAATGATATTGGTATTATGATAATATATCGCTTATAACAGAATATGCACGATTTAAAAATGACAATATATCACCTATAAAAAAAATCACATTTCCAATATAGCGAAGGTGACGATATATATAACATAGCAATGTAACCCAAGTTAGAATATAGCCAAAATGACTTTATTTCATAATGACAATTGCATTACTATGAAAATTTGTTCCCAACGAAAGTATAGCTACACTGACATTAAAGCCATATTCACTAAATAGTAACATTGAAAACGCATCAAACGACAATATAGCCAACATAATGTACAGCCACCATAACAATAATGTTACAAAATAAATGAATCACTGTGATATTTGAGTAAATTTTTTACAATTACCATAAAAGTATCATGAGAATATAGCATCCATATCAACATATTTCCCATGACAATTTAGCCATTATGATAGTATAGTCACAACTACAATATATTCAATATAACAACAAAGCCATCATGGCCATGTAACTGATATAACAATATAGTCAACGCAACATTAAAGAAACATTCAGAATATGTTCAAAACGTCAATATAGCCACCTGACAACATGGATACCGTGACAAAATAGTCGCTTTCGGATCATAGGAAACATATAGCCTCTAAAGTATATAGTGTCCAGGAGACAAAAGCGTCCAAAACAGAATTTTTCAGTACTATAGAGCCGCCTTGACCATATAGCCCTTAAAACAAAATCAGAACCATGAAAATGTACCTGCCATACCAATATAACTACTATCAAAATGAAGTCAACATACCAAAATGATCAAAAAAGATAGTGCCATTGCTATATAGTTACAGTAATCATACATTAATGTTGATAATGTAATCAGCATTTTCACATAAGCACCATCACCGTTTAAAAGCATGACAGACTAAGTTACATGATGATATGATATCCAGACAGATACACTCAAGATGCTAAATGAGCCGTCATAGAAATATTATCATGATCATATAATC